>NW_010100123.1:3972-71320 GCF_000699245.1 Pterocles gutturalis | reverse complement strand
AAGAGAGCTTTGCTTTCTAGCAGCAATCTAGTATGGCTTTACAGTGCTGTCCACAAAATTCATCACTGAGTGATCAAATGTGGCTCCACATCAAGGAGCCGTGCACCTCTTTTCATCACTGTGGTGGTACTGACATGCTTGTTTTACAGCTATACCTTACACAGCTGAAATTCAAATTGTGGAATACAGAGCAAGAAATGAAACTTTCTGAAACCTTCTCCTTTTGTTTTCTGATTTTTCAGCAGGGATCTGTGAATCTCTGCTAACTCTGCAGAAATGGTTCACCTGTGGTCTCCTGTGGCAGATATTTCTTTTTTTTTTCCTTCCTCTTTTTCCAACCTCTTAAAAGGGAAAATTTTCGTAGGCTACAGCTAAGGAACTTCATGGGGAGAGGAGGGATTGCTGTGGAGTCAGGGGAAAAAACTTGAAGGCAAAGGGAAAAGGCCAAAAGGACAGGACTTAACTGTATAGTGCTTGTGATCTTGCTTATGTTTTGGGCTTTTTGCAGGGGAGGTGGGGTGGGATGGATGGTGGTGTTTGGTTTTGTTTTGTGGTTTGTTTTTTTTCTGGACTGAAACTAAAATATCCAAACCTAACTGTTATTTACTAAGGAATCTGTAGTAGATGTAGCCCAGAAGTGTTCATGGCTTCCCAGGGTTACAAAAGGTGACAAATGGGGTCTGTGGAGGAAGCATATCTGTTTTACACAGAGAAGTGTTGTTTGCTACCTGGCTGTGTCTGTGTAAGGTGTGTTCTCTGTGCCTTTTGATAACATTGTTTCTCCAAAAAAAAAAGTCACAGTGTGCTGCTCTGTGCTTTGTAGTCCGGCGGTTTGGATCCCAAGTCTAATGTGTGATACATCCTTTCTCATCTGTGTTTTGTGTAAACAAAGACTGACCTAGTTTAGGCATTAAAGTGCTTCTGGCTTTGAATCCCAAGTGGGAAGGGGGGCTTTTGAGTTTATGGCCTGGCAAAAAAGGAGGGTTTCTGCTAGCTGCTTGCCTTAAGGAGTTCCTGCCTCTGTGTCCCTGTGTCTGTTGCCTTGACATGGCATGCTGTGGGTCCATGCTGGGAACTGGGCAGGGGAATCCCTTCAGCTGTTGGGGACAACAAAGATTCTTTATTGACAGACTGCGATGCAGACAGCGTTGTGAGGAAATGAGGCTTTTATCATTCTGCTGCTTTTGCCTCTCAGTCTCTGCCTTTCCTGCTTTTTGCCCATGATTGCTTTTGAGATTTATCAGATTCCAGCAGTTATCTTTGAGGTCCCTATCCATCTGTTATATTATAATACTGCAAGTACTGAAAATGGGCTGCTGACTATGAGAGATCATACAAAATGTCATCAACTTCAATACTAGGCAGCAGAGAATCTACAGGAGCTGCAGGAGGGATGAAGAAAAATGTATTAAGGGTATCTAAACAGCTAGGAAGGCTTCATTTGAAAATCTCATCTTGGATGCTGCAGAACACAGTTGTGAGACAAAGCTGCAGGGATCCAAGCTTGGTAATTTCAATGCTAGTGAAACTGTTTGTTCTCTATTCTGTTATGTGCTGTCCAGTTAAAAAATAAAATGTAATCATATGTTAGGAATAATAATTTGTGGCTCTAGGTACCACAAGGTGGCAGAACTCCTGCATCTGTTCCATAGATGTCTTTTTCTATGTCTTGATTCTTCATCTGAGTATATTGAAAATACTTTTCAGCTATAGTGTAATGAGAATAGACATCAGTAGGGATGCTTAGATGCTATCCTAGTAGGGGTCATATTGGTTGTCATTGTGGGAAATGCGCAGGGCTTTCAGTGCTCTATATCCTTTATTACTCAGACTTCTATCACTTCCAAAAAGCCCGCTACTCAAAGCGGTTGCTTGCATTTAGTTCCATTTAGGTGTCAACACATATTTTTTTTGTTTCTTGCTTCTATTGTTAATAGATCAGAAATGAGAAGGTGACAAATTGATATTTAAGGAGAACATATTGTAAAGACTGGTGGCAGTGGCAGGTGCATAAGGATGATGAATGGTTTAACCTATGGTGCAAGGCATGGTTTTCGAGTGTTGGAAGCTTAGTGTTGTGGAGTGACTCCTTTCTGTTGGTGAGATGTTTGTAGCTGAATAAGGTTACCACTTGGAAACAAATGTATCTTGAAGCAATACCTGTTAATGACAATGTTTAAGTTCCTCTTCTTAGTGCTAGTCTTTAATTGCAATGTGCTTGTCATCCACTCAGGGTGGGAGATTGTTTTGCCTTCCTTTTTGTTGCTGTTTTGACTTACAGAGCAGCAGCTGGGGAGGTGGCTGAGAACAGCCCAAGAATAGAGTCATTGACGACCTGTGTTTGCTTGTACAGGGCTATCTAGGTCCTGAGTGTGGGGACATGATAAATTCTACAGTTATTTTTCTATGTTTGCATATTGTAATACTTGGGGCACAGTCCTCATCTTGCATTTGGAGATATACTGGGACCAAGTCAGAATACATCTAAATCCTTGTGATCTACTTCATAAGTATACCACGTATACCAAGACCTCAATGCGGGGATGCCTAGTAGTAAGTCTGAAAAATACTGAATGACAAATATAAAAGCAGCAGTATGGGTTTTTTTTTCTTTAGGTGCTGAATTTTAGGAACATCTTCTAGATATTTCAATTTGGAGTATTCATACTGATTAAAATTGAAGTGTCAAATCTCAAAGCAACTTGATAAAGGTTTTTGGAAGGCCTTAGAATCACTTAACTAGAATGTGGTGCCTACTCTGAATTTTATATACAGTTGAAGCTCTGCTGCAACCGGGCAGTTCAATACAGATATGTCTGTTCACCTATGAAGAGAAACCAGCTTATTCCTTTTGTTGGGTACCTGACAGTTAGTTTATAACTTTATTTTGCAGTTCTGGAATAAACCTGTGAATAAGAATGACCTTTTGAATGTAGTGTCTTAGAGGAATTGTACAAGTGTCTTATTTCTTAATAAATCCAAGTAAAAGGTTTGTCTGCAAAAGGTTACTCCCCACCTCTAATTTTTTTCCAGTGCTACAATCAGCTATGCACAACTTTTACTACTTCACCTTTCTAACACATCTACTGTGCCTCCTCCTAACCATCTTTTTCTTCAGCTACATTGCATCAAATCAGTCCTCTCTTCTGATGATTTTGGGCATGCCCACACCTCATGGACACTTCATTCCTCACTTCATCCTCTGTGGATCTGCTCTGAACAGCTGATCAGGAAATGCAAGTGCTGTTGCAGCCACCGTCCAGCTCTGCAGTACCAGTTTGAGGATGTGGTGCAGATGGTTGGGAATTTCTGCTCTGGGTGGTGCTAGGTATAACTCCCATTCTAGTCTGGATAGTGTTGATTTGATTTTTGGGGTAGCCTACCTTGAAAAGGTCTTTACTGGGACATGTGCCTGAAGCTGGTTTGTCTTTACAACTGCTTTAAAGTTATTAGTGTTTGACTGAAGAGTCTGTGTGGCATATGTAAGAGAATGTTGAAGGAAGCAGTGTGAAGGAAAGAAATTCAGCCAAAAGTTAGAGTAGTTTGCAGAAAGGTCCTACTTTGGCTATAGGTTTATTGTAGGAAGATAAGTCAAAAGAAAACCCTCAAATACTAAAAAGTCAGCTCTTTTTAATGTAAATATATTTTTAAAAATACACTATGCTGACAGAAATGCTTGGGGCATCTTGGTGTTCAGAATTATGTGTATGGTTTCTCTCTTGTATCTTGTTCATGTCATACAACTCTATATAATGGCTACCTACAAACCAATGCTACAGAGGTCTTTAGCAGGCTTTGTTTGTGGTGTAAAGGCTATGAATATTTATGCATAATATAGTCTTGGTTTTGAAAATTACTTCTCTCTGTGTGCCTCTAGTTCCTCACTTGAAGTTATTACTTTCCTACTTCATGTAATATTTTGAAGATATTTCTTGAAAGTTTGAGGAGGTTGGTTGTTACAGTGGTAGCCATTTGAATAGCAAGGTTGATTTTTTTAAATTTTTTTTTAATTAGCAATTGACATCTCTTTAAAAATTGTGCATAGAAAGCAGTCTTCCTTTCAGAAACAAATGTGTTGAGTCTATGCTTCCCTATACCATGTTGAAAATAGCTGGTGGTTGGACCTAGGCAACATGAGAGCTCCGATACGTGAGATCTGTGTGATGCCTGGGGAATCAATACAGTCATTTAAGGCAGTACACAGCCCAGCATACTAAACTGGTGATAAGTTTGTGCTAAGCAGATGAACTGTGAGCAGGAGTGATGCCTGGATGTAACAACCTGATTTCATTGACTGTTTTGAAGTGATGATGATTCCTGACGAAGCTATTGCAATGATGTAGACAGAAAATAACTTAAGCAAGCCTTGCCAGCCCTCGGATGCTGAAGAGTTCAGAGTCCCAAAGCATATAGTGTTGACAAAGGGGATTACTGAAAAAAAATGCTGTGGGCATATGGAGGCACTGAAAATACTATTCTACTGATTATACCCTGAGCAAAATTCAAAAAGTAGCTGTGGAGTATGCATTCAGAGAAGCAGGATTAGAGATAAAGGTGTATTTCTGTCCTGTTGATCAGAGCACGACTAACGTTGAAGAGGAGCTCTCCTTAGTGGCAGAGGTTTTGCATGGGGTCCTATGGGTTTTTTGCCTGTTCAGAGAGAAGAGCTGGAAATCCCCAGTGAGGAAAAGTACGTTATACTGTCAGCCTTGGGTTACGTGAGGCCTTGTTTTGGAGTGAAACACTGCATGGTGTCTGCCTGTGAGACTGGGAGACAGGCTTGCTTGGAGAGGGCTTTGGCCTTAGTGCAACCCTGTACATCGGGATAAAAGAGTGTTTTGAGACTGTGTGAGTGTAGTGGGCTTTATTTAGAAAGGGTGTTTCTGAATTCCTGAAGTGATGACGATCCTTTAGCTCTTCAGTATGTCCGGATTGTGGCTATGGCCTTGTCAGCCTGGGGAGAAACAAGTTCAGATAAGTTTTGTGCCAGCTTCTAGATGAAGTTTAGTTTCAGCCTGTTACAGTTCTTTTTCCAGGTCATAGTAGACATAATCACTGACTGGAATGTACGGGTTTTAATTCTGCATTGTAGCTTGATGGGGAATGTTCTTTTTCTGCTAATTAACGAGAGTGCCTTTGGGGAGCAATGCATTGGTCTTGTGTGTCTTGTGCCCCTTTAGGGACTGCTGTCACCCTGGGCTGTTGGGTTCACATTGCTTCTGTGATGCTGCCTGGCCAAGAAGCTAGACAATAAAGTTTTATAGGGACTTCGTATTGGGTTAAGCAAATTAGATTTGGACTGCGCAGCCAGTGGTTCTTACCAGCTCCAGCATGATCCTTTTTAGCAGGTGGATTAAGTCTATCAGCTCTGCAGTCCTTGGCTTCCATCAGTCTTGAGCCTGTGGATCCGTTGACACTGGAGAAGGTAAGTCCCTTAAAAGGGAATTTTCTTTGGAATAAAACAAACCCCACCAAACCCAGCATCACTCTGTTTTTGAGGAAGTAACTGTAAGAGTTAGTGCAGTGTCTTTAGACCTTTATGAATGAGTTTCCTTCCCAGAAAGGTTATCTCAAGTCCACTTTCCATTAAATCTCTATCACTAATGTCGCACATGCCAAGTGATCGTGTTGTGATCGTAACTCTTGAAGAGAAGCATTTCCCAACGTGGCTTGACAAACAAGGCTCAAAGTTTTGCTGGGTCCAAGGGGATCACAGAGTATTCAAGAGCAGTCCTGTGGCTCTCCCTCCCGCAGCCCTGCTTGGCTCCATTTGGCCAAGGTGGCAGACGACGAACAGGCTGCAGTTACTGGGAGCGTTTGTAGAAACTACTGACAGCCATTCCTCTCCTCCGAGGGGAACAGGCCTGCAGCTGCTCTTTGGTAGTGGAGCTGCAGCTGGTACAAAGAATTGTGCAAGAACAAATGAGCCAACCAAGGACCGTGCTTCCCAAAAGCTTTGAGACACTCTGCTTCTGTGTATGAAGGCATTGACCTTCTTCCTACTGGTGATGTTAGAATTATTTTCTCTCAAGCCTAATAAGTGGTTGTTGCCTTCCCTGCCCTGTTAACACTCAGAAAAAGGAATCCTGAATGTACAGATGTTTTATCTGTGAAAAACATGAAATATCTCTTTTATAGTCATGTAATACAATTTTCTCTCTATTGTTTAAAATTTCATAAGTGGACTGCAGTTTTTAACATCCAAAAAAAGCTGAAATGATTGAGACTTCCACTGTCTGTGGCTTGAGAAGGTATCTAGATATTTGCAGTTCTCAGTGTTCTGCAGTGAACCTTGTGTAAGAGTGGAAGCAAAGATGATCACTGAGTAGACTCACTCACCTGCTCCCACCGCAAGTCCTGGCCACACAGGAATTGACTGCATCTCAGGTTTCAATTCTTAATCTATAAACCAAGAAACAACAGTTAAAAACAGGAAGAACATTAAGAAAATAGTGATGGATCAAGAATTTAAGAATTGGAAGAGGGCTAAGTGTTGAAAACTGTCCCCAACTCACTTTCTAGACATTCATAATGAGAGATTTTGGGTTTCTGATGCACATAAGGTTGAAGCTTCTCCACAGAGGATATTGAATTATTGTCTTGCCGTATTTCCAGCTTTTTTTGCCTGGAAAACAGTTGGTGAATGATGAGCAAGTGTTCAATGCAATTTTATGGTGTCAGTGCACTGTAGTTTTCACTTCTGCAGCTTCTGTTGTAGCAAATATGAGATCGTTATAATCCATGTTATGTCATTGGTAGCTTGATTTGGAAACTTCCTCTTGGTTAGTCAACAAGAAACTGAATCTCTTCTAGTTTTCTTGTCCATTCCATCTTAGTCTCCTGCCTGTGGTCACTTTCTTTTACACACTAACACTTGTGTTGACTTTATCTCAGCTAGTAGAGGGTGCTTTGTATTCTTATGTTTCACTTCATTCACCTCTAGGGTTAACATTTCAGGGAGAAGTTCAGTGTTCTCCATAATAAAGTCCTTTCCCCTCTAATCAAGACATCTGTTTTATTCTGTGCTGTATTTCCCCAGGAATGTGATGTTCCCACTTCAATATTATGCCCAAATTGCTCCTTGTTAATTGTGTGTTGAAGTACATGATAAGTTTTACCTCTGTTTATAGTACTTCCATGGTCAAGGAAAAAAAAATTAAACCTATTTTTAGAGTTTAGTCAAGAATACTTTAAAATATATTTTAAACTTTAAAAAAACAACAAAAAAAGCCCCAGACCATGCAAAAAAAAACCCAAAAAAAATCAATAGTTGGAGAAGCAACATCCACTACCTTTTTCTTTCTATCTCTTCCTTATAGAGAAGAGACTGAGACTAAACTGAATTAATTCCCAGCATTTTGCTCTTGCATAGTTATATTTAGATCCTCTAGTGTTGTGCAGCCTGACTGTCTGACAGTTAGATTTACTTTAAAAAAAGTCAGTTTTCCTTTTTAAGTTTCAGGTTATATAAGAAGCAGGTTACTTTTGCTAGGTCAGTAGACCTATAATATATACCAAAGTGCTCAGAGTTTCCTAACCTTTAAGTATGGTGGAAGTTTCCTCAGTTGCAGTCACTAGCTCAGAAGGAACCTCCTTCTCCTGCTTTTGCAGCACACTTGTCCTTTTAACATGAAGATGAGTAACAGAAACAGAAGTAGTCAAAATCGGCTCCTTGCCACTTCTTTCAAATTTTTGCATGAAACGTTTCATCCTGCAGATTGAATTTTTGGGTTTTGGAAATAACTTTACTGATAATTGCGACAGACCACAATTAAGACAGACATTATCTTTTCTAGTTACTTCTGGAATATAAAATATTTGTTGTGAATGTTGAATGAATCTCACTCTGTCCATTAAATACTTTTATTTTTTACCCTGCATTGTGGACAAATCTTTGCCAGTCCTAGGCTTCACCTGTAGTATTTTCACCACTGTTTGAATTCTTTTTACTCTGACACATTTATACAGACATAATTATTTTTCATAATTCCACACTCATCAACATTCCTATTATAATGTGCTCCCATTAGTTCTTAGTATCCAGTAGTGACTCTGTTTTATTTAATATTGGGAGTTTTCCAGTTGCTTTTTGTTACAGCACCGATAATTTTATTCATTAAGAATCCTTTGTTTTATATGTACGTGTATGTATTGTATATGATTTCAGATTATCTGTTCTTATATTCTTGTCAACTGATACATTGCTGACTTAATTCTAAAATGTCAATTTTAAATAGTATCTTTTAAATAGTGTCTAAAGTCTTGGTTAAAAAAAAAGACTGTGTCCCTATAACAGTTTAAGAGCAACACTAAAATATTTTTGGAGTAATATAATACTGTACTCAGCCTCATTCCTGTCTCTGCATTGCCTGCCTGTTGCCTTTTACTTCCAAAGCTGGTGGTACAGGTAAACACTTCAAAGATTGAGGAAGAGGATGCACTTGAGCTCCCCTCAAAGCACTTTAGCGAGGAAGTACAACTGACCCATCAATGAAATTCTCTATACAGCAAATGCTGGTAAGTGTACTAAATGAACTGAAAAAACCAAATGTCTATGATATTCTAATTTTAGCAGTCCTGTATTAGGACTACAGTGTCTAGATGAAAATGTATGTTTGCTTTTCAAGTTGAATGTTGCAAAGTTAATCATCCTGTCTTTAATTATTCCCTTCTCTTGTCTTGGATCTGCAATTGTTAATTTCTTTCAGATAATCTAAGAAATTACTTTCTCTAGACTGCTGCCTTTCTTATCTGGCTTTCTTTCTTACAGCATATTCTCCTGTTCCTTTCGCAGTAAGAATATTTCTCAGCAGCTATACTTATGATCTTGAAGCATAGTTTTTCTAGTGGAGGAGAGATCATGAAGTATCCATGGACATGTGTATGGAAGTGGCTTAGATCTGCACTTAAATCCTGCTGATTATTTGCTGACAGTGAGTGTTTGTTACACTCAAACCATTTGGAATCCTTCTGTAATCAGATTTCCTTTGTATTTCTAAGGTGTGGGGTTATGTGGTCTGATAGTAGCTAGGTGAGTGTCAGCTGAATAAATTGTAACTGCTCTTGTCCCCATGCTTAGCTTACTGCTAATGTAAATGAAAATTCATAAGTTTAGTTGGAATTTGCATTTGGGACACTGTTATTTCTTGTCACAGCTTACCTGATAGGTGCTAGGTTGTTAAGACAAGGTAATTATTAATATGGTTTAGGTAGCAATGTGTGTCCTTGACCTCACTGGAAGTACTGAAAATTTAAAATTTGACCAGTATTAACCATCATTGACTTCTGCTCTCTTATTATGTTTGTTCTATATAGTACTGCAATAACTAATGGTGTTGCTCTAAATTAAAAAAAAATTTCTTCATTTTTCATAAGCCCAAGAGAGCTCTTTCAATAATAAAACAGAATTTTGAAGGTTCTGTTAGAAATTCGCCTTGTGGTAATTTCCTAGAAAAACATGCACAGGCATTTTCAAATGCTTTTGGGTTTTAATTACCTCTGAATTCATCTGTCCCCTGCCCCCCAAGATCCTAATACACTTTTAGTTAATTCTGTTGACTCCAAGTGTCTTCAGATACTTAATTCTGAGTAGCTTCAGGTGTTAGATGTTCATTTCATTGACTGAAAAGTTTTGTGGAAGTTTTGCTTAGGCCCCTAATGGTTGTATCCCAGTAAGACATGGAACTTTTGTGCACTCTAGATTTTTTCCTTTTTTTTTTTTTTTTTGGAGAGTTGCATGTAGTGGGCTTTCTGTTGGCAGATGCTGGAATCATTATTTCCCTTGTTTTCAAACATGATTCTTGATGGCTCGAGTCACTCTATTTAAAGCAAGTCACTGCTTTCACTTGCATTAACAAAAGCAAAAACACTTTCTAAAATATGGGTTGTCCCCTCTGCTGCAGAGCTATTAAACACCCTCAATAGCATTTTATTCAGTTCAGGCTTTTCTGGTGTTGTCGTACCTGGTAAAACTCCTCCATGTTACAGTTAACAGTGTAGTTTTATAGTGAACCTTGAGAAGCAAAGAGGCTTTCTCAGAATTATTTTTTAAATGTGGATGGAAACCTGTTAACTCCAGTAAGGACTGCAGTAGATGGAATGCTGTCTCATGGTAGTGTTCTGGAAGTTAAGGCTCTAAAGGGGCTTCCTTCACTCCCAAGTTAATTTTAAACCAGAGTGTAGCTAAAATTCAAAGAACAGAGTACTGAAGATATTCTGTTTGCATATTGAGAGGCAAATGCTGCTTCACAAAAGTTCACTTTTCTGTGCTGCTTCTGTCTGAAAGCATCTGTACAGAAATACCTTCCTTCCAGGTGTAGAGTGACACTAGGCAAGTTCCGATGCATGTGGATGCTTTTTGTTAACATTGTGCAAAGGGGCTGAAAACTGAAATGGGCAAGTGAGAAAGGTAGTGATGCCAGTTAAAGAAAGCTTTGAATAAAGAAGGAAACAGGCAGTGGAATGGCCAAGAATTGTATTTTTTAGCAGTGAAAACAGAGAAACTAAATAGATGACAAAGTTGACAGCCTAAGGTGGGGGTGAGAGTCAAAGAGGAAAGGTTCAGGTGCGGTGGTAGCTGGTGTGGTGCATGGGAAGGTCTAGGAAGGGAAGTAACAGAAGAGGTGTTAGTGACTTGACTGAAGAGGATAACTGAGAAAAGATGTGAGTTTCATGTGCAGCTTTCAGAAGAAGAAATGGGAGAAAGTGAAGAAGGCAGTCACTAAGAAGTATTCTACCTGTTGCTGGGGTGCTGGGTAAGAATAAGACAGCCATGAGAAGGCTGCAAGATGCTTGTGCTGCTCGGGAGCAGTTGAGAAGAATGCCTGTCACTGTGAGTGGAAGAGAAGTGTCACTCTTCTTAAGGAAAACTGTCTTTCTGGATGATGAGATGAATCAGTGACAAGGAAAGTACAGAAGATACAACTGAGTGATGCGAAGAGTGTTAATTCTCTGAGGCAGAAAGGTCAGCTGTGGATTGGGAATTTAAGGGCTTGCTTTTCTTTTGATTTTGACAGAAACATGACATCTAACAGAAGCAAGTGATACCGCAATCCTGGAAAGCCATTGTAGTGTTAAATACCTGTTGAAGGGCTTTTGGCAGCCTGATGGTTTACAAGTGTGTTCAGAGAGCATTTGATAAGATAGATACTGAGTAGTGGCAAGGTGCAGCCTGTCAGGGTGAAGAGCCCTGGTATTTCCCACTTACAAGCTTTCTTTCCTGGGTCAACACCTCTGTGTGAAGAAACTCATTCAGTTATTGTAAATAATTGTATATTGGCTGGTGGAGAGAGAATGGAGTAGCATTTGAAGCAACTGTTACAAGCATTCATTGGGTATTTGTCTGAAGGTTTTTTGTACACTTTTCCAGTGATTCTCACAGTACCTAGCGGGTCAAGACTTCTGAAGATGTAGTGTGGGTTAAGTCTTCAGTGCTCTGGGGGCATTTTTTTTTTTCAAGCTGCTGGGCTTCTTGCTTAGTGGGAGATGTTTTCTTCAGTTTTGAAGTTTTGGAGGTATTCGACTTCTGGCTTCAAACTGGGAACCTTCAACTCCTGTTCAGTTGTCCTGGATAAGTCCATGTGCAAAGGTTCTCTGTTTTCTTAAGGGTGTTGGGTATGTTTGAGTGGGAGGAGGAATGGTTGCTGCTTCTGTTTTTTATTCTGGTCTTACACAGGCTAAGTGCTTGTTTCCTTCCCCATTTCAAATGCTTCCTAATGTTCCTTTACCACTTTTTTTTTCCTGTTTGGTATTTTGTTGGTAACTGTGTTACCATTATTTTGAGATCTTTTTTTTTTAAGCACTGTCTGGAAATATACAGATGCCCAAATGCTGACATCTGACTCTATTTTTGCAGAGGAATGAAATTGTAATATTTTGATTTGCCTCTGTGAAAATACCCTCCAGGAATAGTCCTTGGCAACCTGTAAAGAAGAGACTCCATTCCTTCAAAGTTCTCCCTGTAGTGGGGTGTTGTCTGGGCCATGCTCACCTTAAGGTTATTGAGCTTGCTGGATTTCTCAAGTCAACAATTCGTACGGATATCGCTTCATTGGTGTGCTGTTTTTATTTCTGGAATCTTTATTTGGCACACAGCATGTTTGGGGGTTATTTTTGATACTAAGCTCCTAAAAGAGGCAATTTTCAAAAACTTTATGTAGAGAAACTTTCTTGTGAAGAAAGTTAGCACCAGGGAAAGCTGAATCTCAAGTAGAAAGATGATCTCATTCTTGTTTTCTCTCATCACCTGATGTATCAGCATATCAACCTCTTCTCTGTAGCTAAGGTTTTTTATAACTTTGAGTTCCACAGACATTGAGTTTCAAATGTGATAATGCCAATAAGGTTGGCAGCTGAAATGCCTGTCACTTTTACCTCAATAAAACCAATTTTTTTTATAAAGCAGTTGTAATACTTAGAAATATGTTAGAGGCATGAAATCTTACAACTCTGTCAGGTGTCCTCGTTTTAGACAGGTAACTTCTCCTACGTCAGCTCACACAGTTCCTAAAAACACTGTTGTACGCTAGTCAATACTTTTTACACTCCTCCTCTTCAAAGACTTCTGAAGACAGGTAACTTTTCCGCTCTGTACAAAGATTAGATTAATTTAGCAGTTACTTCAATAAATTCCAACAAAAGGAATAGGTAAGTAAACATTCTTGTCCACAAACGTTTTTTAAAAGTTATGTGCGTATAATAGAGTTGAAGAACTTACTGACACACAGGGACACACAGAATAGTTTAAGGTGGTTTATATGAGTTGATCATTGTACAGTCTTTCCTCTGGAAGTTGCATTAATAACAAAACATAAGTCCTTTCTTATCTGTTGCCTTCAAAGGACAGTAGCCCATATAGCTAAATGCTGTGGATCAATTTTTTTGGCATAGTAGCACATCATCTTATCGTAGCAGAAACAGTAAGTGTCTGTAATGGCAACAAAGTCCTATTCCTGTGTAACTCCCTACGCCCCATTAAGTTTCATCCGTTCTAATAGCGTTTAGACTGCACAGATCTGTATGCATGCCTTGAGCGTGCGTTTGGCCTCTGTAACTGTTTATAGCAGCCTTTCTTTTCTTTCTGATTTCTTTATCAGAGGCTCCTATTTCAGAAATGTGTAGCAGGGGAGAAAGAGAAATCATCAACAAGCCATCGCTTCTCTTCAGCCTCCTAATGCCTCAAGCAACTACTTTCCTTTTATTTCTTCTTTGTTATGGCTTGGTGATGAAGTTTTTCTAGGTTCTCACATGCAGTTTAGGTTTCTGTGCTATGGAAAATGTAACTGAGAGGGAAGTGCATGGGCTGGTACTTCCCAAAAGACCTTGATTGACAATTCTTTTGCTTCCTGGTAGGTGGGAGTAAGGACTCTGTTGTAGGCTGGAGGAAGAGGAAGACTGCAATAAACAGGACTACTGGTAAGTAACATTTCTTCCCCTCCCATAGAAGTTCTCAATGATGTGTGGTGATTGTTCTGGGAAAATGATTGATTCTAGATGAAAGTGTATCTGTTCCCAAGGCTTCCCAGAAAACTTTCTATATTACTTAGGGACACATTTTAAACTCTCAGAGGGTCAGAGTAGCTAAAAATAGTTGTTCCAAGCAATGGGAATGCAAAGGGCACTCTGAATCTGAGAGGCTTCAGAGTAGCAGGATTTTTGATGTCCAGCATGTTTCTGGATTAAAAGAGCTCAAATACGATATTAGGAAGCATATTGAGCATAGAAAGTTCACCCTCAGCAAAAATTATCTGACAAAATCAGATGGTTTCCTTGTAAAAGGAATAAAGGCATTTTGAAGTTACGTCTGCTGTTTGACTGTGTAGCTTTTTGATGCTGTAGGCAAACATGTTTGTTAATCGAATTGCCTTTGATATATGTTTGGGATGATGTGTTTCATTCCAATACTTTTGAAAAAACTTTAAGATTTTTTTGGGTGATGGTATGATAGGCTTGAGGAAGAACAAGATGTCAGTATTCACATGCTAGTATCAGTAAAGCCTGTAGCATACTTGTTTGTAGCCAGAGGAAGAGATTTGTAAAATAGTGACTGCTACCTGTCTTGTCCATCTGTACATAAGAAAAATGAGCGATGCCACTTAAAGTCAGTATCTGTTGCCCTTTTTATAGCCTTGAAGAACAGGCAACGTCTTGATGGTGTGTGATGAAAATGATTGGTTTTACATATGGCATCAACATTATAGCTCTCTTTCAGTGTTGATTTTTTGATGGAAAGTACATGACTGATTATTGTGCTACAGCCAGCACTGAAAATTACTGGAAAGGTTTTGGGAATCATCCTGGCCATGTTTCTACACTAAGATTGCCCCTGGCTCCCTAATGACTTTCATAATGTATCAGAAGGTAATGATACTACATAGAAAAGAAATCTTTAATTGTTGCAAATGTCAAATTTTTCCTTGACCTCTAATTACATGGAAACGCTGCCTTGATAGTGTTTTACTTAAATATAAAAGTTGATGGTTCATAATCTAATACTTCCCTTGTTTTTATTGTCATCAGTTTTTGCAAGCTAGAGATAATTTTGGTAACATTAGTGTTGTCAAAGGTTTCTACTCTTAATGCCTTGAAACCATCTTAATGTCTTGCAACCATATTAATTCTTGTTCAGACTTCCTTATCTTCAACTCTGGACATCTGGAGTGTAGTCTGGTAGCTCAGCAAACATGAAAAGCCAGAATATCAAGTCTTCTGCATGTGTGTCAGGCTTCCTTTTGGGCCCCTTGAAAAAAACAAATATTTTTTTCTGCTCCAGTTTCTTCATCTGAAAAATGCTATGTATCTCTGGAGCTTGATACAGTTTAGAGGGTGCTCATTATCTCTAACAGAGGCAGGTGAGGCTAAGGGTCGGGCTTGCCAGACTCTACAGAGAAATGCAGTTATCCCACAGCTGGTTTTAGTGGACAGTTCCATTTTAGCAAGATTACAGGAGCCGAAAAGAAAATAGTGTATTAATACAGAGAAACTGTTGACAGCATCTTGGAGCTATTGAAAGTCATAAACATTTAATTTGTATATGCTTCCAGATGCCTGGAAGGAGAAACAATGTGGTTATATGCATCAAATAAAAAGTAGACTGAAGGCTGGCATGTATGCCCTTAGCCCTTAGTTTGCTTCAAGTCCCACGGTGTCCCTTTCGCAAACAGTTCATCTCGTGCACTACTACAACTGGAAGGATGTCTAGTAGCAGTTCTAGCTGGAAACAGCATTGCTCTCTGCTTTGATACGTCTGGTTAGCACCCATGCTATTTTACCACTTCTAATTGGGATCAGAGGGGCGTGACAGTCAGCTGGAAGAAGAAACAGAGAATCAATGCAAGACAGAAACAAGTCCTCTTTTTTTTTTACCTATAGGAAACACCTGAAGTTGGCTTAACCTTTCTTCCCTCTTCCTACCCCTCTCTGAGTTGTTCAGAAAGTTGTAGTGGTAATGCTCGTGCAAGTTTCTGTGCAGCTCGTCCTTCCCATGCTACTTGTTCCCCCATGTTTCAGAAAAGCTGTATTTCCTCACTCTGGCAGCAGCTGATTTTTCTTCTCAAAGGAGCTATATGGATATGATGAATAACTTCTACTAATGTGTGAAACTTCCCATATGGAGATGATCAAAAGACATTGTCTATGAAATAGTGTCTGATGTGATGCAGAAGTACCATAGTTAGTGATACTTCATTGGGTGCACAAGGAAAAATATAGCCATCTGACTAATAATTGATAGCTTTTTAGGTGATCATAGCTAATGGTAGTTGTTACAAATTATGTGTGGACCTTAAAGAGAAAAAATCCTCCAAGACCAGAAATTGTTTTAAATGTATATTAGAGTGAGAGAGAACAAGACAACAGGTCAATTTGGAAAAACTTCTGGAATCAAAGATGAACAGATTTTCAGAAAAGGCACTAAAACAGCTGGTGAGTGATATGCAATGAGAAGTAGTACTGCAGTTTAATTTAAAAAAACAAACCCAAACCTGACATTTTCAGTAGTGAAGCATGCAGCCAGCTTCATGAGAAACCAGAAATGCCCACTGGGCCGAAAGAACACTTGTTCAAGAGAAATCTGGCGCCTAACCAACAGGATTGTTTGGAGTTAAGTAAGTAAAAGTAACTGAAGTAATACATTTTCAATGGTAATAGTTGCAGGCTGCTTTCCAGGCAGCCGGATCTGGTATTTGACCACCCTTCCTAGGAAGAATGTTTTCCTTGTGTCTAACTAGAACATCCCTTGCTGTGGTTTGACCCTGCTGTGCTCACCCTCCTGCTGGGCACCTCTCGGAAGAGTTGGATGCTGCCTTCCCTTGTCGCTGCCTGTCAGGCAACTGAAGTCAAGTTGTAGATCCACTTCAGTCTCCTCTGTGAGGCTGAACGATAAAATTTCTGTTTGATTCTCTCTGTACGTTGTGTCCTTCAGAGCCAGTTCGTCTTGGTGGCTCTTTAGGACTTGGTGTACATCAGTACCTCGTACTGAGGATCCCCAAACTGTGTGCTTGGGGTAGTATCCCAAGTCACAGGTAGAAATAATATTCTGCAACCTGTTGGGTAAAGCCTTACATGTGCAGGCTAGCGTCTGATAGCCTGTGTTGCCACAAGGCCACCCTGGTGACTCACGTGCAAGCTGTTGTCCAACACGGCCCCAGCGTTGCCTTGTGCAGAGCTGCTGTCTCTCACACTGCTGTGTGGGGTTACTTCCATCCCAGCAGCAGTGCTTTGTGTTCATTGAACACATCAGCATGTTTCTCCAGCCTGTAAGGAGAGGAATTCTGTACATCTGGTTTACTCTTAGCTGTCTCCAACTTTATCTCTAAGATAGTCCTTCATCCTCACAAATGTGTGGTGGCAGAGACCTGGGAGGGCTGACAAGTGGACCTTATCAGGAAGGACTGAGGCAAAGGAAACACAGAGTAAATGAGCCTTCCCTGTATGTTTTTATTGCTGGGTCCTCCATCCACTGGGCAGCTGCCCTTCTTTCCTTCATCTGGTTGCTACCAGTGCAGCCTGCAGAAGTCCTGGCAGCTTTTACCCCCACTACCAGTTTCAAATCCAGCCCAACTTTGGCTTTCTTAATTTCATCCCAGTGCGTCTGAGCCATGTCTCTGTATTTCTCCTGAGTAGCCTAGCTCCATTTGCCCTTGATTTTGAGTTTCCACACAGTCAGGAATTCCTCATTCAGGAAGTGTCTGGGAAAAGTTGGGTTTATTTTAGCTGTTCACAGCTTCAGGCTATTGTGTACTGACTGTAACTCTGCAGACTAAGAAAAGCTTGACCCTTTTTACAAGGACAACAAATTTTAAGAAATAGTTCACTGCTGCAAACTATCTTCCAGGTATACAAGGAGCAGGAAAGAGGCTTTTCTGAAAATCAGCGTTAAAAATTCAATGAGAAGCAGCATTGTCTGTCCTTGTCCCCAAGATACTAAGTGATACGTTCTGTTCCTTTATGAAGTTGTATGGAAAAAAAAAAATCATGGTTCAAGTACAGATAAAAGCTTTAGGAAAAATAGCATTTGATAAGATTTATTTGCAAAAAGTCCAAATAATGAAAATTTGGGAGTTACTTGCTAATAGCAGTCCTAATTTGGGTTGTTTTTTTTGCACTGAGAAGAAATCAGTTTTATTCCAGTACAGTTGAGAAAACTCTATGGAAGAAAATAATAATAGTCTGTAATTTTAAGTCACTTTTTATGCTTTCCTAGTAAATTCAAACATTCAGAAAGTTTTAATATCAATGTTTTGTACAGAATGTGCTGTACACCATGAAGGCAAGCAAGAGTGACCTTGTGCCTGGGTCTGTGACCACTAACCATTGCAGGGCAGAGCAGGGCTTCCTACAATCAGTTCCCCAGCACAACGTTCTGATCAGAAGCATCTTTGTGAGGCTTCTCCTGTGGAGGTTTCACACTTTGTGTGTACACTTGAGGAAAGGATTTTGTGCTTTGGAGCTATTCTGCCCTTTGATTTTTTTGCATTGATTCAGTGATCTATTGCATCCCCATTGTTTTTGTTGGCTATAATTTAGTGCAATGTCACATTTTTCATACTCGCTGTATTAAGGAGATGATGGGAGTTGTGTAGGGGGTTCTGAATTGTATAATTTTAAACAAAAATAGGAGAGAATGGGTGGCAAGAACATAAGTTTGTTTTCTCTAGTCTTGGTGTTTTTATAATGTTGTCAATTATTCACTTTGCTCTTGAGGAATATTGAGGAATTAAGTAGTATACTTTAAGCAAGTGTTAATGTAATGAAGCATCATTTCGGATGCACCTGAAGCTGAAATACTCACATAGTGGAAGGCAGTGTAAGTATACTGAAGGGCAATACTAAATGCTGGAATATTGAATGTGAAAGTACCTGTATATTAGGGTGCTGCATCATGATAGAGTAGGTTTTCATATTGTCAGACAGTGTTCTGGAAGTGGTAATAAACAGCATATGTACTAAACTTCCACATGATTCTGAATTGAATAACTGCAAGAAGTATATTATATGTACCTAGAGACACTAGAAACATGTAACAAGGTTTTCACTGAAATCTTCTGTCCATACTGTTTATATTTTAGAGTGTCAAAAGAGGAAGAAATTTGAAATAATTACTGGGAGGGGGGAACCCCCAAACAAACTGATCATTTCATGAGCGATGAAATGATTTAAAGTCTGGGATACAGCTGCAAGGACATACTGTAATTAGGTCATTTGATGTTCTGTTTAAGTAGCTGTTGCATTCTGGAGCAGGAATAAGAGATCTTCCCTGAGGGTCTCTGGTGAATCAGTATTTTTTTCATCTTCCTTCACTAGTTTTTTTCCCTACTTCAAATATCTTGTGTCTATTAGTATTGAGTTTTCATAAATGGAAATTTTAGTTCTGATAACTCATGATTGTTGAAACTTCATTTATGTCCTCCTTTTTATAATCAGTGTCTCTTGTAGTGATTTCTGTGCACAGAGGAACACGTGCAGATTTCTGCAATTGTAGAACTCCCTGTATTTCTTGTTTTCAAAACAGGCATGTTTAAATGTAGGTATCAGTCGTATTTTTAGGATGAAAAGAAAGAGTTCATGCCTCTTAAAACTTTCCGACTCAGGGTGTAACATAGTCAAATCTAGCAATGACTTACAGTGAAAGAACAGCTTGGGAATTGCATGATTCAAGAAAGTTTGGCACTTTCTGTGTCTTTAAAATTCAGTTTTTATGCAGCTCTGCTGTTCATTAATTATAAATCCTTACTTCTGTGGTTTCTTAACTGGAGCTTTTATGAGTTTAATTGATAATTCATCATCTTAAAATCATACTCCAATTTTTAGGTTCTGAATTTTTTAGGAGAATATTCAGCAATGAAAGGAGAAATATTTTCATCAGTGAAGTGGAATGTTTTTGGGAAGACAAGCCAAGAAATAATGGAGAAAATGCTTAGGACTAATTTGAAGGATTTTCCCATTAAACTGGTAGTCATGTCAGCTTTCACCTTGTATCAGAGTCCAAATGTGGAGAGTGTAGTACTGCCTGTAACAGGTTTGACTCTGAAATTGTAGAAATTAATGAAATACAGGTATAGATTTCCTGGATTTTTTTTCTAAAATAAGAGGATTGCAGTGTTTATAAGGGAATTCTGAAAGCTCTTAAATTTGAAGTAGCAGTTCCAATAGGCTTATTAGTTACTCCTGATCTCATAAGTAGTTTAGTATGTAGAATTCAGCATACTTTTGGGTTCCAACATTTTCACATACCACATTCTTGTAGTTTAAGCTGGAAGAGACCATCCAATCAGACTTCAAATTTAAAATGACAAGTATAATTTTAGCCAGTGAAACTTAATTTAAAAGATTAATAGCAAGATGCAAGAAACTGTGAAAATACTCAGATGCAGTACACACCTTAAACTATAGCACTCTTTCATGCTCTTTCCAAGAGAAACTTGAAATTTAAATTCAGACCTTCCTCTAAGATGAAAATGGGCATTGAGACTAGTTGTTTTCAGAATGTATAATAAAAGCAAGTGTGCTGGGTAAAGAATTGCTTGTATATAACATCAACATTTGTTCTCAGAATAATTTTAATGTTTTAAAAGAGAAGCAAAGATCCTTTTTGTACTTCCGATGGCTTTGCTGGTTTAGATGCCTTGAGGTTGAACTGCCCTGTTCCAGTGAGTTTCCCAAAATACTTTTGTTTTCTCCTCAAAAATAGGTTATGTAAGAGTATGAAATGCTTACTTGAGTCAACCTGTGTACCATAGGAACTCCCATCTGCTTGGTGAATGTTAGATTAATGGTTTAAAATCAGAACTATCTATTGTCTTGCAGAGTTTTGCTTTCCAACCAGGCAGTTTGCACAGGCTTCCTGAGTCACAGCAAGCCTTGCCAAATCCCCCCTTAGACCCTGGGAAGATCCTGTTGTCTTTCTCACATCTGTGGCTTGTCTGTTCACCTGTTCTTTGCTTTCTTAGGGGTCTCCTATGTGTTGAGATCCCAGCTTGCCATGTCTCTGCCTGCTGTCTTCTTCCTCTGGCTGTGGGTATGCCTCCAGGGAAAGGGACACTTTTCCCTTTTGTAAGATCTCGCCTGAAAGAGTACAACAGGCTGGACAAAGTGAACAGGCAACCTTCCTCATGGCTACTCCACCATAGTCAGTGTTTACCTGACCAAAGAATAACATACTCGTCAGTAGAAGCCTGTCCCTGAGTACAGCGCGCTGCTATGGGAATTCCCATGCATGCTCTGCAATACCTGACTTGGATACTGGAAGAGCCTAACTGTCTTAATGAGCACTTGACAGGTTAATCCATGGTGTGTTGTCTCTGCTTTCTCCCTGTATGGGAAGCTGGCAGAACTCCCCAGCGACCGGCGGTCTGCCTCGCATTGCTGCGGTAGCTCCGCGGCACTCCAGCTTACAGCTCACTGCAGGGTGGTTGCTTTGTGGTGAACCATAGGAAGTCTGAGCGGAGACCGTCGCCGGCTGCTGTTCCCAGTGCTGGTACAGCTCCAGAGGTGGGACAGAGGCAGAGCTAACTCAGGGTGGTGCAACTACTAAGGCCAAGGCAAGGATGTAAATTTAAAAGTCAGGTATTTAAAATAAAGCACATCTTTTTCCATTGCAATTTTTCTCTGAGGCTTTGTAATAATAGCCCACTCCCAATGTTGTATTTCTGGAGGAAATTTTCCTTTCACAAGGAATCATCATCTTCAGCCAAAGCTTGTGTTTTCCCTGTGGCTGTTAAAATATAAGATGACACCCCCCCCACCAAGTCTTTCCTGAGCTGAGGTCTTCCATTCTCTTCCAGTTGGGTAGTGTCAGCCATTCTGGTCTCCCACCCTCTTGTCTATCATACAGTATCAAAAAGCATACTTACCAGCTGGTTTGGGTTGACAGCTTCATTTTTGTTGGAACTTAGCTGATATGACTAGACAGGAATCTTGAATTTCAGAAGGCAACAATCTTACTATTATATCATCAACATAATCTTGTACTGCAGTCATATGCTCATGAATAGTTCTTTCACTTTGTTTTATCCACAATATGTGTTTAAAACCCAATATTTATTCTTTGTTGGGAGTTGTAGTAATCAAGTGTAGGAGTTAAATAGGTTGATCAATGTGGCTAGTAATATAGACAGATTTGGCTTAGGGTTTTTTTGTTTTTGTTTTGTTCTTGTTTTAGTGACATTGCCATAATCTGTGCCTGGCTGAGTGGCTCAAACTGCATTAGGGGTTATACAGACTCAAAACAAAAATATTTTTCTGTCCAATTTATACAGAAAGTAAGCAAAGGATACCAACAAATGTGTAGCTACAAAGAATTGCTAAAAATTTGGCTAACATGCAGGTTAGCATTGCAAATGTAGTATTGTCAAGATTGGTATTTGGTATCTTAACAGGAGCTTAATAAGGATCTAGGGATAATGACACTCTGGGACAGTCTAGTAATCTGAGTGCAGCAGCCACTATTTGTTTTGGAAGGGAGAGTGTCCATTTGTCCTTCAGCCTTGCTGTTGAGCTGTCACCTTTACTTTCTCTGTTTTTCTTTAGATTACGGTTAGTGAGACAGGATTCACGTATGTATGCAATTATGCTACTTGAATATTCACCACTTGATTATGAACCAGTGAGCAAGTACAGGTCAGTTTAAAGCATAGGTTGCTTTTTCAGGGCACTGAACTAAACCTTGCCTTAGGTATTGTTGTTAGATGTGCATGCTCTTTGTTTTACTTTTCTTTTTTTGACTTGCTCTGTATGCATATCTCTCTTCAGTACTGTGAATACATTTCAGGCAAATTAAGGTCAAATAATACTGTTTCAGAGCTCTCCTGGTTTTTGGTGTTGGTTTTTTTTTTTGTGAATCAGTACAAGAACCTTACCAAGGATAAGTAAGGTGATTGTGCTCATAGGGAAAAGATTTATGGATGTATTTGGAACTTTTTTTTAGAACTGCAAAAGTTCATTCTACCTTGTAAAACATCTTCAGTGTGTTCAGTGTATAAAGAGAAGTTTTATTGGATGTTTTTCTTACAGTTCTGTAACAGGAGAAAGATCCCTTTAAATGGGGTGGGCATTTGGCTTTGGAAGATGAAGATGTAACAGATCTAGAACCTGCAAGCTAAAGCTTAGAAAAAAATCTCACTAATGTTAAGGCTGGTTAAGTTGTAGATTTTTATTTTTTTTCTACCACTTGCACTTTCAAAGTCAAGATCTGGGTATCTGTCTAAAGAGATTCTTGAGCTTAATGGGAGACAGTAGCAGCTATGACTTGTGTGTGTGTGTTACATGGGCCAGTTTATGTAACACTGATGCTTCCTCTTTGCTATTAAAATAGTTCAGGGAGCCATATGTATGGAATATTATAAAGTTTATTTGAATGGAGTGAAAAGTGAGGGAGTAATTAATGTACATTGGCTACATGAGGAAGGACAAAGTTGTCTGGACTAGTCAGTATGGATTCACCGATGTGAAGTGATGCTTTACCAACTTGGTAATCTTCCATGATTAAATGATGGGCTTGGTAGATGAGGGAAGAGCAGTGGACAATTGTCTACTTTGACTTCAGTGAGGCTTTTGGCGCTGCCTCCAATAAGATCCTCCTAGAAAAGCTGATGAAGTATGCCTTGGATGAGCAGAGAGTGAGGCCAGGTCAAGAGGGTAGTGATCAATGGCACAAAGTTGGAGGCCAGTAACTAGTGGTGTATCCTAGGGGTCAATACTGGGTCCAGTCCTGTTCAATGTGTTTATTAATGATCTGGATGGTGGGGGGTCAGAGTGTACCCTCAGCAAATTTGCTGATGATACAGAACTGGATGGAGTGGCTGATACACCAGAGGGTTTTGCTGCCATCCAGAAGGACCTCAACAGGCTGAAGAAATGGGTTGGCAGGAACTTCATGAAGCTCAACGAAGAGGAGTGCCAAGTCCTGCACCTGAGGAGAAAAAACCGCATGCACTAGTATATGCTGGGGACCACCCAGATGGAAAGCAGCTTGGAAAGCAGAAAAGGTTCTGGCTGTCCTGGTGGACGCCAAGTTGACTGTGAGCCAGTGACATGACCTTGTGGCAAAGAAGGCTGATAGTGGCCTGGACGGCATTAGGAGGAGTGTTGCCAGAAGGTGGAGGGAAGTGATCCTTCCCCATTACTCAGACCTGATGAGGCCATACCTCAAGTACTGTGTCCAGGTCCGGGCTCCCCAGTACAAGAGACATGGACATACTGGAGAGCATCCAACGCAAGGTGCAAAGATGATTTATTTCTGGAGCATTTCTTCTATGAGGACAGGCTTGAGAGAGCTGAGACTGTTCAGCCTGGAGAAGAGAAGGCTCTGGGGAGGGTCTCTACAGTGTATATAAATACCTGAAGGGAGGGTGTGAAGAAGAGACGGAGCCAGGCTCTTTTCAGTGGTGCCCATGACAGGACAAGAGGTGATGGGCACAAACTGAAATGCAGGAGGTTCCCTCTGAAGATCAGGAAAAGCTTTTTCACTGGGAGGGGTACTGAGTGCTGGCACAGGTTTCCGAAAGAGGTGGTGCAGTCTCCATCCTTAGACATACCGAAAAGCCATCTAGACATGGTCCTGGGCAGCCTGCTCAGGATAGCCCTGCTTGAGCAGGGTGGTTCTGTCAGATGACCTACAGAGGCCCTGTCCTGCCTCAGCTACTCAGTGATTCTGTGAACTAGGACACTGCAATTTCATTAAAACTTATATAAAATCATAATGGGCCTTTTAGAATAATACTTAATTGTGTCACAACTTGTAATGTGATTTTTATTTGAAATTTTTCACCAAATAAAGATATTTTTATTATATGTGTAGAATACTTAAGTATTAGTTAATAAAGTGAAACTGTTAAGGTTTGAAATTGGATTTTGTGTATTTTCCTGATTTAAACAGAACAGCACCATGTGTCAATCTCTGTAAGCAAGTTGCATGCTCCAAACAAAACTTTTGCTTGTATGGTAGTGTTTTAGCAGTGCACACCCCTGCCTTAGAGACAAAACTGTTGGCTTTGTTTTATGGAAGAAAAAAAGAATTTTCTTTCTTAAAAAAAAAAAAAAGAGCCTATATGCAGGGGCTTTTATGCCCTCTTTTGCAGCTGTGAACTTCTATGTAGGTCTTCAAGGAAGAGCATGTGTAATACCTGTTGCTTGTCTGGAAAAGATTCAGTGTTTACTGCAGGGTAAGTTTTCCAGGGTGGACTCATAATGGCATGGAAGACAAGGCACTGCCTTGATCATGCTGCTCTCTCCTTTGAGCATAAAGAGTAGTCATTGCTGCCAGTATTACTTCTAAAATAAAGCCTCAAGGGTTTTGCTTCTTTCAAAGAATTGTAGACCAATAGAAATAATATCTAATTCAGAAATTGTGATAATCGTGAACCAAATGTTTGAATTTCATCTTCTGTCTTCTTAGTATACTCCCATCTTAGTGTCTTCAAGTTGCAAGTGTTCTATTATATGAAAATACTAATGATACATTTTAAAATAAATGATAGCTATAATGGCAGTGTTACAACACCATGGTAATGCGGGGAATATGACAATTTTCGAAAATCACTTTCATTTATTTTTGAAAGGTTATTGCAATCTTCTGCCCTCAAACTTTGGAGGAGGAAGGTATAATTACTAATCTTTAGAGTGTGGCTTGATTTTCATACTACTGCTATTCTAACTTGGAAGAAGATGGCTCTTGGTAGTGTCTCACCTTGTATACAACATTTGTTGGCATATAGTCTCCCTTCATCCTAGCCAAACTTCAATTTCAAAGTCCAGGTTTTAATTTCAGAGTCCATTCTTCTCTTGTTTCAGAACTGTAGAAGTAACCATGAAGTCTTGTTTGAAGAAAGCCAGTTGTTAACACAAAATGTTTGAAAATACAGATCAAAACTTTGTGTGTATTTACATTTTTGGGGAGGAAAAAGTCCAACAAATATTGGCATCCAAAATTAATTTTCCCAAGTAATTACACTGCAAATAAATATGGAGTGAAGGCAAGAGCTTTTTTTTGTTATTCTGCTTTTTGGTACTATGTACCTTTCTCCTCACTGCTTTCCATCAGTGTCCTACTTTGCCTCGGCAATCTTTTGGTTTTTTTCTGGTTCACTGAAGAGCTATAGAGTTAGCATTTTGACAGTGTGAAAATCCTGACTTGCATAGTAGACTAAACCTTAACTTTCTGTTAATATAATGATGGCTGCTTTAAATTCAGAAAGATGAAAGATACCATAAAGCTTTTTAGACTGATGTCTGTTGCCCCATGAAGTACTTAATCCTTTAATTCATGGAGCTAATTTAAAGCTAAGGAAATCTTGCAAAAGTACAGTATTTCTATTTTTAAAAATGCTTGTCATGTCACGCTGGCCTGCTGTAACCAGGACAAAAATAATGTTTTACCGTGTGAGAAGTCTCCTGGACACAATTATTTCCTAACTGTTCTTGCTAAAGCCTCACTGAGGACTGTGTGCAAATCACGTTGTGCTCACTTTTTTTTCATGATCTGTTCTCAGTATAACTTCAAAGACTATGGTTAAGTAATCATCTGCCACTTGTCTGTGTTACAGTATTTGGGGATTGACAAAGCTGCTGCTTGAGTTAACGAGGGCACTTGAGCTTCTATCCCTGAAGTCAAAGTCCTTCAAAGAGCAGCTTTGTAGAAAAGCCACGAAGAGCTTAAATGTGCCCCTTCAAATAGCAGTGGGAGCTGTTCAAACCATCCCACAATTAATGCTGGGTGCTTCCAGCATGGAGAGGTTCTTCCCTCTGCTGGTTGAACAGCTCCAGCTCTTCTCACCCCCCTTCCAACTCTGGTCAGATCAACCTCTCCCAACCCCTCTACCGATGTCTGTTCCACACTGCAGCTTTTACATTCTCTCATGCTCTTCTGTACAAATTAATGAATATAATTACAACTCTATCTCTTCTTTCTACTTCCATCCTACTTCAAAAACCCTTTTTCATAGCAAAAGTTTTGTACAGCATCTAGCAGCGCTGCAGCATATTCTCAGCCTTGGCAGGGTTATTACCATATAAACATAGGTTTAGTATGAAAGTTACTCATAATATTAAGAAAATGAGCAGCAAGTTAAACTTCTTTCTAGTGTGTTTTATCCTTGCATCGTACTCTATTTTCCCACATCTCTATCTGAAGAAAAGTCCCAAAAGCTTTGCATGTTTGTTATCAGTACTGCATTTGTCCTCTTCACTTTTCTCAAATATGGAACAATATTTTTAACTTCTTCCCATTCTATACTGTAACAGAGTACTACTATACATAGTAAAATACAGTGGTATACTTGTTCTTTGAAAGGGTTGAATATTTTACTGGGATTAGTGTCTGGTAGATGTAATGCTGATACATTCTACCATTTTTTAATGTGGCGAGACTATGGAGTCGTTGCATTGTGGTGAATAGGGAAACTGGAGAAGATGATCTGGGCCACCAAAGGTCTGAATTGCTTTTGCATATATCCACGCCTGTCCATAGCATTATGTCAGCATGGGGAAACTGGGTTCATACTTCAGATACTTCAGTTGGATGCCTCAGGTTGAGTGTGTCTAGGTAGTACAAAGCTCCTGGTCATTGTTACACAAGCTGGTGTTTTGTTTTGTGCTTTTGTGACTTTCGTCATCTTTCATGGTACCTGCACTAGGCAAAGAAAGACACACTATGTAATTAACAGCTAAACATATGATGATTGTGTACCAACTATTTTTAAAAGGCAAAACAGTACTGAATTAAAACCCCAAGAAACCAAAACACAAAAACAAACCCCAAAACAAAAAAAGAAATCTTTTCCACTTTTTTCTGTCTCTCAGTTAATGGCAATAACCAGACACCAGCTTTTATTTCTCCTTACCTTTACCTTTTAGGAGCTTTTTTGCTGTGTTTCAAACACCTCTACCACTATTTGACTGGAAATGGCAACAAGTTTAAAAGCTCTCAGGTAGAGGTGTTAGCAGATTACGTAAACATGGGAAACCAGAATGAAAAAAATCAGCTTGCTTTCATCCCTGGCAAGAAATGCTTGCATTGCTTCTCTTCTCTCATTTCCTCAAAGAAATCCAAGTTGACATTGTTGAAATGTGGTTTTTCTCCTTGATAGTAAAGCCTAGGGATGAAATACAAAGAATTTTGGATTAAAGAGCATGGCTTGTCAGTTAGAGGCAACCAAAATGTGATTTCAAAGGGAAATGGTAAATAGTATTAATTACATTTCATCATTAGAAATTATGACCAAGCTAGAGACTGTTGATGCTATCTTATTTTGTAGTTTTGGGGGGTTTTTTGCCCTATATAGTCTTTCAACACAATGTACTTTTTATTTTAAAACTTTGGGAAGTATCCATGACACTTGTGGTTGTATTTCAAAGAAAACCACAGACATGTACATCTGAAATATGCTTGAAATCAGGAGCTGAAGGGAAGTATGTTGAATGGGCTTGCAGATCTAATGACTAGGCGTCAAACAGTAGAAATAGGCTATCTTGAGACTTTTTTTTTTAATAGGCCAATGCTGCAATAAAAACAAAACAAACCCCCCCCCCCCGCCAACCAAACCAAACCAATCTCTTGGTTGCAATTATCTTGACGTAGATGATTTCCAGAAAGTGAACTGTTTACAACTGCAAAAGAAAGCAACTTATGTGGACTGTCCAGGCCTGAAGAAAAGGTAGGGGGTCTGTAGTAGGCAAGTGTGTAGAGTGCTGCATTGGTCTCTTGAGAATATGCAGCAGATACATTGGGAACAGTAGTAGATGCGGGAAACCTCCCCAGATGAAAATGGATTATTGCAGGGAATAGACAAATAAGAGGAAATTAGCAAAATCAGGTAAATGGGAAGAAGTCTATCTGAACAGAGTTCAGTGCTGAGTCAAAATAATTCTGATAAATTGCAGTGAAGAAAAAGCCCTAACTTTTGTTCACACAGAATATATATTTTTATATATAAAGTAAAAATTTCTCAATCTGCCTCAAGCTAGGAGAGACAGATGAACCTTCTTCTCCAGAAAGGTTGAAATGAGCCTTTTGAAACGAAATCTGAATCCAAGATGCTTCTTGCTGTTGGCAGTCTGTTTTGCCTTCACCTTTTATGATTAATATATGTGCAAATCTCAAATAGAATATACCCAGGCACTTGTGAAGCACTCCAGCCAGAACACCCCAGCTGTTCCCAGGCATATACTGGGATTTCTGCCTTCCCGAGGTAACTGCCACTTCCAGAGGGCAGTTGTTCTGGAATAGATTAGAAGTTGTCCGGTTACAAATGCCTTCATTCTGCCTTCTATTTCTCTTGTATTTTACAATTGCCTGTTTGTTGGATCTGGGAGATAATTAAGTAGTTTAAAAGATTAATTGGTTTCATAACTGAATTTGCATTCCAGGGATTCTGAAATTGCAGGAAACTATTCATGCAAAAAATGCCTTTGTGTGAATTCTAAATAGCTCTATAAATATGAAACCTGATTGGTTTTATGACTGTAGCCTTTAAACAAATAACTCATTTGTCTTCAACGTGATTAATTATTTTAAATATTTAGGGTGAGATTGATTGTCAAAGGTGATTAAGATGTTTTTATCTAATATTTTTTCAATACAGAATTTAGAATTTAATTAAGATGTTGCTATCCAGCTGTCTTTTACATGGAAGAAAATATTCTCCTTGTATAGTTGTTTAATTAAGAGTAGTTATTGGCAATAGATATATTGAAGGTTTATACTGTAGTGCAGACAAAAAAAGTTTAGTAATTGAGTTTGTAATTTTTTGTGTTTAAACCAAATGGAATAAACAAATTCCTGCGTTCCTTGTCACAGAGCTTAGACTGGTAATTTCATGTCCCTTCTTTATGTTGATAGATTTTGAGGCACAGATTGTGTTAGTGTGCCATAATGGATATCACTTTATGGTGCAGTGTAGCCCTCTATAATGTTCTTCTGGCATAACAGGGTTTTGGAAATTGGAGGAAAAATGTTTATATAAACAAATGTCACTTGCCTTTCCCCTAGGTCCTGACTTTTTTCAGATGTGGCTTGTGTGTTTTTATTTTGGTTTTGACCTAGAAGGCATTAAGTAGTTACATAGACATCATTGCTTTGCCATAGATTGATATGGATGTGGAAATGTTAGTTCATAAAATACTGATTTAATTTATTGGCTGCAGCTTTCTCATAGTTTTCTCTAGTTAATTTGTGTCTGTTGCTCATGTGATTTGGTTCATATTTAAAATGAATTCCTCCTAAAGCTCTTAATTCCTGGAGGCATTCCATCTATATCTTTGGGATAAAAATCTTCTATTTTATTAAAAACACACGAGATGAAAGCTTCTAAGCTTGGGATTTCTAATTTGACTTCCTTTGAAGTTTCAAATGTGCTTTCTTAAAATTCAGGATCCAGTGAGTTTGACCTATCTCAGCTTCCTTAAATTTACTTTTTTTTCTGTTTGTATTTTTTTTTTTTTTAGGTGATCTCCTGACTTTCCTGGTCGCACAGTGGGACTTCTCCCACTGCTGCTGATGCCCCAGATGGTCTCTGTGGGAGGAGCAGCCTCAGCCATTCTGTGGGTGAGTAGAGGCCATTGGGATGGAGGCCTGGACACTAGCACCTCTCCTCCTCCCTGTTCTTCTCTTCTTCCCAGGCACCATGTGAATTCCCCTCAACCTTTAACCGTCTGGCATGAAACACTTGCGTTTCCCTCCAGGTTACAGGCATGGTAGAGGTCTCTTGACATATGTTTTCATCTGGAGAAAACACTCTAACAGCCTCCCAGTTATGTGGATATCGGACTGTGCCTTTCTGCATCTCCTCGTTAATCCGTTAACTGCTTTCCTCTCTTTGCACTGAGAAGGAAGCATCCGTTCTCATGTGCCTGTCAGTCTCTGTGGCTCAGTCCTTCCATCAGCAATCATAGTCACAAAGCCAAAAGGCCATCAAGTGCTACAGGTCATGGCTTGAATGGATTCTTGTGCTTCCTCTGTTTCTTCCTCTTTTTTGTTAGTAGAACTCAGTGGAGAGGTGCAGGACTGCTAGTTAAGACTTGGAGAGAGAAAAACAAAACCTCATAGCTTTTTTCTTAGTTTCTTTTTTTTTTTTTTTAAAGATCTTTTTCAGTACTTTATGTAACCTGTATGTTTTTGGAGGTGGTTAGCTAGAATAAAATCACAGGTTGAAAACAATCTGTTTAGTTCTACCCTGTTTTTAAGACTGTTTCTTAACTTTTGTCTGAAGGAGTTCAACATGGTACTTATTGATCATGAAGCTTTTCTTTTCAGTTAGAAGTGCTGCTTAATTTAACAAGTTAGAGAAGCTTTTTCAAATAAACAGGTTTTCTCTTTCCTAAAACGGTGGGATTGAAAGTCACCTTCACACTGAGTGCTACTTGGTTAGCTATTGGCTCCGTTTAGGATTTACAGAATGCTGTCTTGAAAATAAACCAATACATTTCAAAAGCTATGTAGTAGCTGTTAGTACTAAACGAGCATTTGAGAGGTTCATATACTCAAGATTTAGCAAGAGTAATCTGTTAAAGCCTTTAGTAGGTGCGTCCTTGAGTTTGTGGACCAGCACTCAATGGTAATTTGTGGAGACTGCAAAGATGCATAAATGAGAGTCAGAAGAAGTGGTGGTAAAAGGATCATTGCTGTTCCTTAGCATCTTCCACTATTATTTAAAATATAGCACCTCACATCCGCAAAGAAGCAAGTGAGCAAGCAAAGTAGAACAAGACTTCTGAAGTAAATGTACTTGGAGGTAGAGAAGGCTTCCAAGGTTTCTGCATAAGTTGTACATATTTGGTTTTACTTCATACAAAGATTGAGTATTTCAGTATTTTTAAGAGTGGTTTATTTATTAGAATCTCTGTTCTTTTGCTTAGTCAGGTAGCTCTCAATTTTTTTGAGTGCTCAGTATTTGATTTGAGTACTATTTGATGAAATTACATGTTTTGTACAAGGCTGTGGTCAGTTAAAGTGAACTTAGTGAATCATTTCTCAGGGCAATGTAAGTAAAGTTATGTTAAATTCAGATTAAAAACAAATGCATTGTTTACAAAAAGACATTAACCTTTTTCATGCTGTTTTGAAGCTTTTATCATTTTAAGTTGTAGTTGATAGGAAAACTTTGAAGAACATTTGCCCTGGATTTCCTGAGGCTTTTTATGGCTAACGTTCCTTCATTTCTAGCTTTGTCTTGACCTTGACTGTACATTACTACTTGTTATCCTTTACTTTTGCTCTGTACTTAATTTTGATATGAAAAATCTTTCTAGAAAAATAATGTCATTTAACATGCACTGTTTGGACTGTTATCCTCTCCGGTGTTAAGTAATGTATTGCTGTCATTGTATTAATATGTTAGAAAATACAGTAGGTTAAAAAAAAACCCGTTACTGATAACCATTTAGGGTGGTAAATCATAACAAATGCTATCTGGAGGTGCTTTTGTCTTGGTTTTTTAATAATTTCTGCAGAAAGCAGTAGCACTGTTGTATAACAATGAGTCGTGGTATTATTATAATTATGTTCTGAGTGGTGACTGACAATATTTTTACTTCTTATGCTTGATTTTATGTGTTATTTGATCAAAATAGTCTCTTAATGCAAGTAAGAAACTAAATATTATCTGTGCTCAAATCATATTCTGCCTTCCTTTTCGTCAGTCTTGTGGTTGGTATGGTTTACAACTTGCAGCTCTGTACTTGGTCTGTTATTGCGGCAGAGACATTCATTAATTTGGTAACAGTAGAGACAAGCTGGCAGTAGACAGAATTTAGATGTGGTATGTAAATTTATTTTGTTGATGACCTTGTTAATACCTGCCTGATAACCACCAAATCTGTAAGAAAATCTCTAGTACTCAGGTATATGTTACTACTGATTCTAGGTAACTGAATTATATTTTAGGTAGACATAAGAGTTGAGAGGGGTAAAATACCTTTATCTATTATGACTGACATGGTCAATGCACAAATGACATCCAGGTAGTTAATGTAGTTATTTGGTGTCCATGAAAGGAATCCTCTCTGCGTTAAGAAGTGTATGATGTGAAGATTTTGGAATTTGATTGCACAGTTATGTCGCTTCACTTTGTGTGGGAAGGTCTTTGCAGTATGAAGCTACGGATTGCACATTTATCACTAACTGATCTTGAAAATGTTTCTCACTGTTGGACTGAAGACTGGAAATAGTATGACAATTACCTTTGGTGCAGATATTTTCAAGCCCACTGTAAAAGCTATGATCAGCTAGAGCAATGAGTAGATGTAGTGCTTGCAGTTATCTGCAGGGCTGGACTCCTCAGCGAGTGACAGGAGCCATTTCTGGTGCAGGGAAATTGATAGTGGGCAGGTGGCCAAAACCGCTTTGGCTTGCTGAGACACCGCTGAGGACCAGGATGCTGACCGAGTCCAGCTTGGGATTGTTTTGGGATGTAAGTGAGCGCAGAGCCCTGCCAGGTTTCCCTCCTCTCCGTGTGCTGCCATTGTGCTGCCTGCCTGCAGCAGCCGTGCAGGCGGTCAGACTTTCCCTGGCACTGCCTTTGGGCGCAGAGCCGTGCTGTGCTGTTCATTCTTTTCTATTTACTCTGCCTAGCGTTGAGGGAGGCTTTTGGATTGTTTACTGCGCCAGTGAATGAAAGCCATTTACACAGTATGGTATTCCTTCTGAACTTTATCGCTTCTTCCACTCCTTTAGAATTTTCCCAAACTAGCTTTTTGCACATCAGATGGTAAATTTTGTTGGTAGCACAGGAGCTTGTTTTGTGGTTGATTTCACCTCGGGCAGAGTTGCATCAGTCTCTCCAGTTCCTCAGTAAAACAGCATCCTGGGCTGTTTGTTTTTCTAGTAACCTCTGCATATTTTATAACAATATAATAACAAAAAAATCACAGAACTTGATTTGGATAATTTTTCTACTATATGGTCTTTTAGAGACAAAGTGGATGAGTTCATCGCTTGTCGTGTCCTGACATTATAATTTAAGGGAGAAAGCTTGTGCTTGGAGCAGGTGTGCTAAAGGAGCTGCAGGTTGCTCCCAGGCTCAAGTAGGGCTGGACGACCCACTTGCAGTTTGGTTTTGCCATGGTTTTGCTGTGGACATGTTTGCGATGGACTGCTTCCCGCACTTTCCTCAACACCACACTCTATAGCAAGCTCATCAACACACTGGCTGTTTTTCTTCATTATTATGATGTGGTGCTGGGGGACATGGTTTAGTGGGTTGGGTGGTGTTGGGCTGATGTTTGGACTTGTGGATCCTTGAGGTCTTTTCCAACCTTTATGATTCTATGAATGCAAATAATTCTTGCTACGCAACATTGCCTGTTTGAAGATCTGCATTATTCTGAGTCTTTGCCAGGTTTTGCAGTCATGCCGTTCCTCATGATGTATCAAATATAATTCTTTCCGAATTTGTTCTAACTCTTGAGTAACTAATCTGTCTGCAGACAAAGTTAGTCTTTCTCATTCATTACTTGTAGCATGCTTTAGGGATGCTCCCCAAAAGATTCTCCCCAGGGGAGAGACTACCTCTTTTGGCACAATGCAATAGCGAACACCTTTTCTCCTGGATGCAGTAGGTCTTTTCAGCTTGATCTGGATGGGTGTTTCTTTCTCATCCACATCTGTGGTGATGCAGAGAATTAGAATAGGACTGAGGAGATTGACTACTCTAGGAATATATATTTCAAAGTGACAGTAACTTGGTTTTTCTGTAAGATACAGGTCTGGTAGTTCGCCCTTTTCCATTGCTTGTTTCCAGTGACACTTTATGCTTCTGGTTTATAGTTAACAATAGTAAACAGGACAAAAAATCCACCAACACATTTTATAACTGTTATTAGTAGTAGCACATGTATGAATAATATTGTAGCAAATTCAATTATCATCTTAGTGAGTGGGTTTTCCAGGATGACATAATGTTGTGGGGTTTTTTGATATTTATTTATACATATATATATTCTATATGTGTGTGTGCATATATCTATATAGATACACCCCAAACTATACCTATAGACCCGTCTGACTAAAATGTCATCATGTGGCGTAGCACTGGTTCATAACCCCGATGTATCAGCCGCTTCCTGAAAGCATTTGGTTTTTATAATGTGAACTTCAGGGACACAAGAGACTGCTGATGTAGAATACGGGATTTGTGTGTGTGTCTGAGTGGAGAGAGAGGGGCCTTTTTAGGATAAGCAGTATAGTTTATTGTTTTGGGCTTTTAGCTTCTTTGTGTGGAAATCTTCCTACCATCTGAATTCTTAAAGAAAACAGTAAAGTAGTTCATTGCGTCTGGATCATTTCAAAGAACACGTGTGTATCGTGTGTTCAGCGTGGTCAGAAATATACAGAGGAAAGCAGTATGCTTTGTGATGAGAAAAAAAATGCACTGATGATAATGCAAGAGAGCTTTGGTGGTTTTTTTTACCCCAAAGTTTATCTAACAGTCTTAAAATAGTAACATAGCAATAACTTTTTTTTCCTGTAATCAATGATATTTAACTTTCATTTTTGTAGAGTAATATTAAGGCAGACTTCATTATGTGTAATGAAGCTGCTATATAGTGACTGTGAGGGGACTATATATCCAGGACTAAATCAACTTATTTTATAAACCATGGACGTTTCCAATTGTCTGTCCCTTATATTTGTGTAAACAGGTTGACAGTTTTATTCATTAACATTTGTCTCAGAACAAGCCTTAACAATTTCTTTACTTCCTCCCTGCTTTGAAATGTAGAGTAGGGTATTAAGCATTCTTTGTATGTCTTAATTTTTGTTTCCAGCTTGAATTAGTAAAATATGTTTCTGGATGACTGTTATTATGAGCATGTACATTTCTACTTTATTTTTTTTTGTTTGCTCTTTAATTGTGAAGAGGTGTTACTGGCTATACAGATGAATAATAAATAATTTTAAAGCTTTGGGTTTTACCATTAGTGAGAAAATTACTGGCAAAAAATTGAACTGTAAATAAGTTAATTTTGTAACACTAGGAAAACAATTTTAGGACAAAATGAAAATCTGAAGTCAATTTTTTTAAAAATTATATTTAATAGGGATAAACTTTTTAAATACTTTTTTTTTTGCCACAATATTTTGATCTGCTATTCCTGAAGAATGGGGAAAAAAGAAGACTATTTTCAGAACAAGAGTTACAAACTTTGATATTAAGATGGTAACTTCTGGTATGAGCTTGGAAACTTCATTCAAGTATGCTGATTCGGTTGTTCCCATTTATATAGGAACTCTGGCTGGACTGTGTCTGAATGATGTTTACAGCCTCTGTTACTGGAAACAGCAAAGCTAGAAATAGCATACACACGGTGTAACATCCTGCCAATTATTTGGGGTCCATGTAGTCATTCTATTTGCTTGTTTAGTACTCCAGAAGGTATTTCCATAGCCTTTTCTTCTCTAATAAAAACTCAGTTTTTACCATCTGATATTTAGACAGAGCCTTATTAGTCATCATTCTTGTCTATTGTGGTTTTGTTTTTTGAAGAAATTGCTGTGCTTTGTACTTCATTGGATTATGCAGTTTGTTTCTGCATTCATAAGTGTGTGTAGTAGCTTCAGTTATATCACGCCTGGTACAGTAACTAAACCTGTATTTTAATGGGGAGGATGCATTTAGTCTTTAGTCTCCTTCCTTTTCAGTGCTACAAATTTGTTTTCTTGAAATCTGGTGCAATTATGTTGAAAGACTGCCTTTTTTTTTTCTTTTTTTAAAGTTGTACTTCTAAGCATCTCATTTATGAACCCTGCCTCCCTGTTTATTTTCTTCTTACTACATATTTTCTTGAGTCAGCAATGATGAATCTCCAGCTCTGGCAGGTCTGGGCTAGAACCAACAACAAAAAAACTACAATACAAAAAAAAAATACTACAGCAGATAGCAAAAGACACAATTTTCATCTTAGTGTTTGGTGCAAGGTAGGAGTGTAAATTTACAGTGTGTTATTTGTTAGGGTGTGACTGCCTGTATGTACTCTTCTGTCATGCACTCGCTGTGGGCTAGCTTGTGATGTCTGAGAGGTGAACTCCTTACAATTAACTTGCTTTTACTTTTTGTTAAGAGCACAATGTTTATTCCACCAGCGGTGGGGTGCCTCAGGTAGAGTAAGTAGTCTTAACACCTTAGTTGTGTTTATAATAGTTGTGGCTTTGTTCCTGTCAATAAAAGAGCTCATCAGGATTTCATCTCATGTCATTTTGTGCTGTTGTGTGAAAATGTCTTTGTACAAAACCTATATTGAGTTTCACTGTCATTTTGCTGATATTTTGATGAAGCAAGAAAAGATGTCCTTTTAATAATTTACATTCTCAAATGGCAAAGTTTAGACTTGCCATTCTCATATTGTTCCTTAAATTATGTTTTACCCTATTAACAGCGTGCTTTTCTACTTGCTAATATTTTCTACCTATTTGTCCCTATATTGTTGGGTAGATGTGAGAAATCTGTCTTCACTGAAAAGTGTGTGGGGCTGGTTGGTTTGTTCGAAGCTGAATGAAGCTTGGAAGCCAAAAAGCATGGCCAAAACCTTTCTGCTTCCCACAAAACTTCCCTGGGAAGTAGTTTCATTCTCTTTCATCCTGCATCACAGTCTCCCTGTTGTATTCTTCTGCTCTTAATATTCATAATCCGAATCTCTTTGATTTAGTGACTAATAAATGGCATGACACTTTCCTTGCCTTTTTCACTGATAATAGCTCTGCCAGTTTTTACTATTCCAGCTGTACCACTTAAAGCACAGCGTTTCAGGTGTATCAAACTATTCCTTCTAATACTTCGTCAAGGGTAAAGCCCTTCTCTCTTTTCATTTCACCTGTATATTTAAGTGCTTTACTTTCAATGTTCAGTTGTTGGCAGCATCTGTTTCTCAGTTTCTCAAACACCTGTGCTTGGCTCCAAAAGAGTATTTATAGGAACTGGAGCTGGCAAGTGATTTCTTTCCAGGTTCTTACATTAAACTCCAGTAGATTTGTGGAAAGTGGCTTTGTCTGTGGTTGAACCTGTTTTACTCTGTATAAAATTATATAAGTATTAATTGATGAAGGGGTGGAAATTTGGTTTTACGATGATGTGAAGCTTCTAATCCCTGAGCAACATAATGTGGAGGGAAAGATAGTATTTAATTTTTAATGCTTGACAAAGTAGCCTTAACTGGAAAAATTATATTCCTGTGAAATTCTGTGATGAATTCGCTCTTAAAAATATGGGTTTAGATTCATATGCAGAAAGAAGATTTGAACCTGAGTTTATTTCACATTTAAGGTGGTGAGCTAGCCCTCAGTTTATTATCTCTGGAAGTTATTTAGACAATTATTGGGTTCTGTCTGTCTTTCTGGTTTTTGGTCGTGCACGTCAAGCGTGCTTTCAAGCTAATGATGAGTTCTAGTTTTTTTAAATCTTCTTGCGAAGGTGGACGAGGTGTGTTTCCCTCTACTGTTTATTTCTTTGTGTGTGCGTTGTATGGTACAGGACGAAAAGGCTGTTAAAACTGCCATGGTAGTTGCTCTTACATTCTTGGTGGTGGTTCCTGTGTGAGACAAGGTAGGTAGGGAGCGAGTTATGACTAACGTTGATAATGTCACAATGTAAATATTTTTCTCTTTAGTTGTGTAGCTTTTTGCTGGACTTGAAACGTGTAAATTGAAGTGTTCCTTGCTATATCTTCTTCTGGATGATATAAAACCTAAGTGAGAACAACGAAGTGCAATCCCAAAGCAAGTAATCATATAGGTTTTGTTTTCTTTGAGGTTTTTTGTTAAGTACATTGCACTGTTCATGATAAAAAAAAAAAACAAAGAGAAGAAGAGAAGAGCTCTGCCAGGGGCATGCTGTACATCGGATTTAAATTTGACATTAATGATTTTTGTACTTAGAGATAACTGGTAGGGAATCTGTATTCATTATACTCTTTCCTTTATCAGCTGTCCCTTTTGTTTTTGATATGACATTATCTGTCAAAAGAGACTTGGCTTGTAGTCGTCCAACTGACTGTTGAAAAAATATTTGTAAAGATTCAGTAGAGAATTAAGAAAGGACTTTCCCATTTTAGTTCCTTGATGATTCAATGTGCTTTGGGCGTGAGGAGTTTGAGGAGAGTTTAATCCAGTGTCGTAGCTCTGCGTTGTTGTCAGGTATAAGGGTTGAGAGCAAGACTTTCGTGCTCTGACTGCTTCGCTCGGACAGTGTGTGGAGGGAGCTTGTTTGAACGGAATGGAGTAGAGATGGGATCTGGAGAAGGGGAAGGAAGATTATGGAAGAGGGAGAGGATGAGGAGATGAAGGAATACCTAAAAGGAGGTTGTAGTGAGGTGGGTGCTGGCCTCTTCTCTAAAGTAACAAGTGATGGGACAAGAGGAAATGGCCTCAAGTTGCACCAGGGGAGGTTTAGACTGGAGATTAGAAAAAATTTCTTCACTGAAAGAGTGATGAGGCATTGGCACAGGCTGCCCAGGGGAGTGGTGGAGTCACCATCCCTGGAGGGGTTCAAGAAACGTGTAGATGTGGTGCTGGGGGACATGGGTTAGTGAGTGAGGTGGTGCTGGGTTGGACTTGTGGATCCTTGAGGTCTTTTCCAACCTTAGCGATTCTATGAATAGTGGCAGGAATTCGGAAAGGAAGAACTGGAATAGATGGGGGAGTGATAAGGGACTGGCATTTGAAGAGGAGATGGGAGGAGGAAGATTTGCAAAGGTCCTTACACCTTAAATCTCTGCAATCCAAACTTGGAATGATTGACAAATTTTCTGTATTTGTTAACAAATACCAAGTAAGTTGGGTCTTGACTTACTGTGGTGTTGGTCCAGATAGAAATTTGTAACTTGCTCTGTCTTGCAAGGTATTATTGTATAGAAATTATTTACAAATGTTGTAAACCTGTGGTGAATCTAATAAATATCCTTCCTATTGATGAATTAATATAAATGATGCAAACTTATCTTCTTTCTAAAAATAAATACAACTTTGTAAAAGAAATGTCATCTCAAAAATCCTTGAATTCATGGAGTGCAAGTAAAGTTACATTTGGAGGGTTCCATAAATATATATTTGTAATCATATATGTTTTAAGAAGTCTTCCTACTTCTGTCATGGAGTAAAGTGTTTCTGCATTTAATTATTTACTAGGCAACAAATAGAGGGGCTTGGAAATGCATAAACTGATGTCCAGATTGTGATGTGGATAGAGTTGGTCTGAGAACTTTAGGGAAAATAGCCCTCTAACAGGAAAATAGGGTATTTAGTTAAATTCTAATCCTCTTTCAATGTCTGAGAATAATCAGAGAGGGTTAATCTCTTAAAAATTGTGTACTTCAGGGTGAGTAAAGCTATACTCCGTGTGTGCATGCAGCAGAAATACTACCTTGCGAGCTGAGTTCTGGTGTTAACTTGTGCTGGTTTGGGATGGGATGGAATTAATTTTCTCCATAGTGGCTTGTATGGTGCTATGCTTTGGATTTGTGATGAAAGCAGTGTTGATAACATACTGATATTTTAGGAATAGCTGAACAGTCTTTATGCTGAATTGGGGCCTTTTCTGCTTCTCATGCTGCCCTGACAGTCAGTTGTCTGGGGGTGCTCAAGGAGTTGGGAGGGGACACAGCTGGGACAGCTGACCCCAACCGACCAGAGGGATACCCCATGCCATATAACATCATGGTCAGCAACAAAAACTGGTGGGGGGAAGGTTTGCCCGCACTACTGTTATTCTGGGACTGACTAGGGATCGATCGGTCAGTTGTTGGTGAGCAACTGGGGTTTTTGCATCACTTGTTTTCCTTGGTTTTGTTTTTCTTTGGGGAGTTTTGCTTTTTCTTCTTCTCCTTCTCCTTTTTTTCCTTATTAAACCATCTTTATCTCAATGCAGGAGTTTTTGTACTTGTTACCCTTCCAATTCTCTTCTCATCCCACTAGTAGGCGGGCAGCGAGCAAGTGGCTGCGTGGTACTTAAGCTGCCTGCTCGGGTTAAACCATGATGGGACTCCATTCATGAAGGTTTATCAAAATGAAAACTTGAAAAGTTTGGCTGGTTGCCTGGTGAACATTTCAAGTTCATGTAAAGTAGTTAATCTAGACTCTCACGTGCTTTCAAGATCTGCCAGTGGCTTTTTTCATCGCTTCCTCTGTACATACCTTAAGAGTTTGGTTGCTTATTTTAAGACTTCACCATATTCATGTTAGGTTTGACATTTTGCGTCTGTATTCACTTTGACTTGCTCTGGAATCTAAACTATTACAGAAATACTTTTGTTTGATACTACTGCTGATGAAATTGTATCCCTCTAGTAAAGTTGAGACTACAGCAAGCCTGCTACAGGTTGAAATCTCTCTGCTCCACACAGATATATGCTTTAAGATGATGTTTTGCGTATTAAGCAATAGCTAAGTATTTATTTTGAATATACAAGATTCTAGTGTCCTGTCAATATGTCCTCAGTAAATTTTCTTTTAAAGTCTAAGCAGTTTTTATTTTCTGTTTAAAAAATATTGCAAGTAATTCTGATTTTAAATGGGAGGACAACAGATTCCAGTGTTGTTTGTTTTTCAGGGGAAAAAGCATGGTGCGTTACACGTTTTGTCTTGGTCAGTATGCAGATCTGAATTTAATATATATAAAAATATGTTAATGTACTGGATGTTTTTATGTTAAGTATTTTAATATAATAATGTATTCTATATAAAAACAATACTTAAAATCTCTAAAATAAACAGCTTATATTACAAATTTACCAAGATAATTTTCATTTTGCACAACTTGTAAAATAGATCATTTTTATTTAACTGTAATATGATAGTGTTCTAGAAGCACTGAAGTGATGTAGCTATAGCATCTGAGCCTTATTAGCATAACAAATGTTGCCCACTTGCTGTTTGCTACTGTGCAACTTTATTCCCTTTATTTCCAGATCATCACTGCACTGCTATGTTTTGTAAGAATCGGCAGCATCGACTGTCAGGGAATCAGTATGCCTGTTAGTACAGGGCAAACACAGAGCTCTGGCCATGGGCATGAATGCAAGCGGTTAGTTTTATTTCTGTGTTCATTGCAACCAAGTCTTTTTTTGAAGGGAAGCCCTTTCTAGTGGAAATGAAAATGGTTTCTTACTGGAAGTCTTGCTCACTTATATCCAGTTCTTATAGGAAAAGAAAATTACTGTAGGGCACTCGTGTATAGTTAAACGCAGTGTAGATATAAATGCTACATATCTGTTTGGTTATTCTGTGTGGTCGTTTTGGTTTGATAGTGTCGGTGCAATGTGTGCTAAAGCGGTCAGTCAATGTAATCGGAAGTTTCTGGCAGCGGCGCTGCGGTTGTTAGTATAGGTGGGTGTGCTTAGATGGAAGAATGTAACCTGTTGTATCGGAGTTTGGTATGTTGGGACCTGCCTTCTACTTGACCGGTATGAACAAGGCTGTAGTCTTTTCAGACTTGTCTGGACAAGAACGGGCATCTGAAGAGGGGCAGTGCTGACGGAGGGAAGCTGGAGGAGATGTTCACTCTTAGACTCTGCCAGCCTCTTAGGTCTCGGGGTTTTTGCTTGGAAGTAGATGAGCTTCCAGGGTAACTTAAGGTTGTATTAAATATTTTAAGACAAATTTGTCTTGGAGCTGTGGTGGAACAGTACTATTGTTTATTCTCAGTTGTTATTCAGTACTGATACTCCACCCTATGCTCAAGTACTAGAAATAGAAACACTGAAGTGAGAGGGAAGGTTGTCGTAACTCATCCTAATGCTCCAGGCACTATCCTCTTGTGTCAAATAAAGACATTAAATTATTGAAGAATGTATGTTAACTCTAAAAGGAAGCTTATTTGAATGTGTCCATAGGTCTCTCTTAGCTACCAAATTAAGTGAAGTTCAGAGTTAATATTTAGATCAAGAGCAGAAAAGGGCATCTGATCTGACTGTGGAGATTATATTGTATACAGAAGCGGTGAAGGCTGGATGACAAAATGCTAGGCAGGATTGTTTCCTTCATAGCCCAAACAAGCTGCAGTTCCTTACAAAAATAATAAATACTTTTCTATCAAAAAAAATGTAGTACTCTGAATATTTCATCTTGTTTTTTCACAATTTGTCAACTACAGATAAAGTTGAATTCAGGCCACAATTTAAGAGATGAGGAGGACATAAATTCCCCCCTACAGTAGTAATTTGTGGACAAAATTAATTTATTTTTTTTGCAGTGCATAAGCCTTTGCTACTGCTGAGTGCTTGAGCAGCTTCAGGAGACATAACTGAGATGGAGGGAGGATAAAAACTGGATCCAAGATTAAAAAAATATATCTTTGAACTTCCCTTATCACATTTGCTGAACATAAAACATCTAGCTCCAAAAGAAAATTGAAGTTTTTGGAGTTCCTATTTCACTTGCTGGACTGCAGAAGCCGATGGTGGGGTGTTTTACTAATAAAGAAAAGGTCACACTGGGGGTAATATGTTACTGATTGTAGAAATTTCTGCCGTCGTGAAAAGTTTAGCAGGGAAAAAGCTGACCCATCACAGGCAGGACTAATGAATTCTCCTGAGCAAGACTGACAGTGGAGCAAGCTGAACGTGGGTCAGCAGTGTGCTCTTGTGGTGGAGGTGGCCAACTGCATGCCAGGTTGTGTGAGAGGAGCAGAGCCAGGGTGAGGCATTCGGACCTTCTGTTCAGCCCTCGTGAAAGCTCTTGTGGTGTAGTGCACCCAGTCTGGAGAGCCCTAATGCGAGAAGGATGCTTGAGTAGGAGGCTGGGGAAGATGCTCTACAGGGAGGAGAGGTTTTGTTCGGTCTTAAGGAAAGAAAGCAGCAGAAGGTACTTTATTGCTGTCTTCAGCTGCCTCATACTTGGGTACAGAGTAGATGGCACTAGGTGCTACTCCAGGGTGCACAGTGGAAGGATATGGAACATCAGACATCAACTGCAACAAGGAAAATTCCAGTTAGATGTTGGGAGGTGCTTTATGAGGGTAGTCAAATGGTGGGACAGGCTTCCCAGACAGGGGGTGGAATCACCATCCTCAGGGTTGTCTGAACTCACCTGGACCTGAGCAGCTGGCTTAGCATCAGCCCTGCTCTTGAGTAGGGGATGAGACCAGGTGACTTGAAGATGTCCCTTTGGACTGGAGTTACTCTGCAGTTGGCAGAGTCAGAAAGGGTAGATCCTTACCAAAAGTGGTGGAGGGAGTCAGACCTACCTTGGGAGTTCTGAAATGGTTTGCCTTGGGGTAAATTCCCAGAAATTTTACTTAATTTTTACAGTTCTTCAGAGCAGTTGTGGACTGCTTATTACCTGCCAGGGTTTCTTCTACAGTGTTACTGGCACTTCCTAGAAAATAGCTGGACAATCACTGTAAAGGGTAAAAATATTCCTGTTTTGCAGAGGGGGAACATTCCATTGCTGTATTTACAAGGCACTGTATGCAAGACAGTGTACACGATGTATGCTGTCGTAGCCGTGAACACTTTATCATTATGATACACGTGCGTGTGTATCTGTTTCAGGAGAAGTATGATTCTGTCTACCTTAATGTCAGGTGCAGAAATACTTGGAAAGGAAGCCCTGGGTATTTCCCTCAGCTATCCAGCTACTTCGTGGTGGATGGCTTATTTATAGGTTAGGAAGCTGAAAATGGAAATTTAAGAGCTCAATGTATACACAGAGAGCACTGGCTTCACATCAGTGTGCTGGAGCCCAAGTGTGTGGTTTGACTGTTACGTACTCCCAGTTCTCATCGTGGGTCGACATAGACAAGGAAGGGTTGCTGGTATCATTACTGTCTCTTACGGATCTCACGCTCTGTTTTTTCTTTCACTGTATGACATCAGTTAGAACAGATAGTTGTCTTTTTGCTAGAGGGTTATTTTCTATGAGACATTAACATTTTACGTGCTTCTTACTCTGCAGTTGTGTATCTCCTGTATCTTTATGTTTCGTATGATGCATTTGGGACAGCTTGAAAATTTAATCCCTAGAGCTCACCCTGCCAGGACAATGGTTGGCTCTTCTACCTGGCCTTTGAAACACCTGCCTTCTGAAAAAAAACTGCTTATGAAATATAAACCAAAATGTGTTTTCTCCCATTCTTGCTTTTTTCCAATCAGTATAATACACTTCTAGCATACTATCTAACTGCATAGTGTGTATATAGATTAGGGTTTAAGGGTCAATTAAGAGAATAAAAACGAATACATCATGCTTTGGTTTAGTCTAAAACTTTGGTAAACTAGAGTTCCTTTCTTTGGTATTAATTGCAAAATGCTAATGCGCAACTACTTGCCAGTAACCGATTGGTGAGTATTTATTTGGTGGTACTTCGTGTTACCTTCTCTTCAGCTGATTCTAATCAAGGAAGTATACTCACATGCAATTGTTCTAGTGAAGAAAAACTTGTACTTTTTTTTTTTCCTGAATACTCTGCTTTTCTTAGATTTTTTTTTTGTAGCAGTTGCATAGTGGTTTGGGGTTTTTTTTTGGTAGCACCTAGGGATCATCACCAAAAAAAAGATCATGTGTTGTACAAAGCGCAATACCACGTGCAGAACAAGTTCCCCTGGGCTTGTGGAGCAATTGTTCTTCTAAAAAGAATGGTAGATTGGGAAATGAAACAGGAGCAAAATAGCTTGTCTGAATTACTGAAACTAGGAATAGTTACTGAGTCCACCTGAATGTGGTGCTAAGGTTTTGTCTTACATCTTCTGAATTTTCTATCTGTTCGAGCATCCATTCTATCCACTCGGTGTGTCTTGGTTTGGCTGCTTAGTCATATAAGCCTCTGTTCTTTTGGGGTTTTGTATTTTTTTTTGTCTTACCTTCTTGTGATGCTGGTTTTTTGGGTTCATTTTGCTTGGTTGTTGGGGTTGGTTTTTTGTGAGTTGGGTTTTTTTAGTCAATACTCTTACCACATTGGAACGTGCAGGACATGAGATGATATAAATTCAGACAAATACCTTGAAGTCTTTAATTACAAAGTCAAGCATCTAAGGCAATTTATGGCGACTGAAGATTTTTTCTTAAGTCTTGCTAGATAATTTATTTCCAAAGAGAATGTTTTCGTATTTCTTAAACAGTTCATTTACAGGTAATTTAAGCTTTTCCTACTGTCCATTTTTCTGTGTGATCTAAGTTTTTCTTGTTTGGCAACATAATAAAATTTGTGGCTAGAACATGAGATTGACTGAAATAATGCGCAGTTTAGTCTTTGTTAGCCTCTTAGGCTAATTTTTACCTCAGTTCAATTTTTTTTTTTACTTTTTTTCTGAAGTAGTTGGTGTTTAACTGGTATTTTAAAATATCTTGAGATCTACAATATGATTTAAGAGAATGATGTGAAATGGGAGAAGGTCAGCATGCTAAAGGTGGTATTTAAAAACCTGCTTCACAGGACATGAAGATGGGTCAAGCATGAGGTTGGGATCAGTACTGCAAGTTAAGTATGTGAAAGATCTGCTAATTTTACTCGCTTTGATTCCTTTTAAGCACTCACCTAAGGCATTAATGGGACACAACGCATGGGAAGGGTATGTGTGTGGTAAGAAATGTAGAGTAAAATATATAAAATTTTTCTGTTATCTCAATTATTCTTTCTTTTTATGTTGGTGGGATTCTGAAGGCATGCTTCACAGGGAACAGAGTTGGCATATTTGCATCCTACTTTACCATTATTGACATACCAGTATTACTTAACCTTGTGTTTCCTGCATGCTAATATTGAAGAGATTTCTGATAAATCTTAAGTCTTAATCCAGATTTCCATGAAAGCAAGTATTTGTTCTGTGTTGAGAAAATGCATTCATTGCATAGATTAGAAGAAAGATTAGAGGAGAATTGTTTGATTGTCAGCAGTAATACTAGGCGGTATGTTATGCAACTTAGTCTTTTTGTTGTAAAAAATGTGTCCTTTTTGAGATTTGCTGAGGAAAATGACCTTTAAAACTCACGTCATAAATACCACCTTCATTAACAATTAACACCTACAACTGCTTTAACTAAAATGTGGTTTTGGGTATGCAGAAACATTTTTTTGTTCTTTCTTATTGCTGGTTTAATAGAAAGACTGTGAGGACTGCTGGTCACTGAGGTGTAGAAGGCAGGAGGTATCTTAAGGGACATGTGAGATACCTTATCATGGAACAGTACAAGATCTTATTCTATCTGGTGTCTCTTTCCAAACAAATGGGGAAAAACAATGGAAGCAGAGTGTTGTTTATAGCTTGGCTTTGGGATGCATAAGCATCGGCGTCTATGGTATTCGGTAAAGCTATTGGGTAGCTTTTGCTTTCTTCTGTTACTTTGTTGGATGTCAGCATGCTTTCCTGGTTAGCACTGCTCAGGCTTTGCTGACTTCTGCAGTCCCAGTTTTCAGCTTGGCCTGCATCAAAGAATATATTCTCAACCTTTGGATTTCTTAAATGTGTTGCATGAGTTTGTACAATTAGTGCGGTATCGTAGCTGTAAGGATTGTTGCATCTTTTGAGATATAATTTCCTAGTGTTTGCTAGTAACCTCAAATATTTTTTTTCTTTTCATTTTTCGTTAGCTTGGTTTGAGTGGGAGAATAATTTTGTTCACAACAGCTATCAATTGAATTTCTGGTCTTCCTGCTTGTGTTGCCTCCCAGAAGGTGTTTATCACTGTCACTGTAACACAAGAGTGTACAGAGCCAGTCCTTCCTTGGGACACTGGGTGGTCGTCATTCAAAACTCTGCCGGTCGCCTTACTGCTTATAGAGTTTGTCCTGGTTCCATGAGGATTCTGTCAGCTCTTCAAGTACATTGTTGGTGGCTCTCTCCTGTGTTGGAGATACTGACATTATTTTTGTGGATTAGATCCATTTTACGTACTTGACTGGTTTATGAGTAAACTGGTGTGTCTTGTCTCAGAACCTTATACTCTGTGAAATAACATTTGCTGCAAATGTATATGTAGGATTAATGTACATTGATTGTGCCAGATATTTGAGCTATGTCCTGTACAGAGCTTGATCTAAAAATGGCTTTGGGTATGACTGAATCCCTTAAAGAAGGTATAAACAACAAGTGGATAACTTCAGAGGAAAGAACAGTGAAGAAGAAAGAATATGAAAAGCACAGGCTAAAGAATCAAAATAAATCGGAGGCAGGGTAATTTGTGATACTCCTCTAGTTTCATCGTTGTGTTAAAAAAAAAAAATACACTTTGGAAAAACTGATTACCATACTTACAGTTGTCTAGATCATTTCCCTTTAAGCTGCTCTTGGAAAAGAGCTTTCCAGCTCGTTAATACTCAACTGTATGCTTCAAATGAGATCAGAAGCTGAATCTAATTAAAGCACATTGCAGCCAACAATATTCTGAAATTGAGAGATTATTTTTATGTATTTGGCATAGGATCATTGGTCTTTTTCCAGATTTGCTGCCTTTTGTTCATAATAAAAGGTGTTGGCATTCATCCAGCTTGAAAGAGAGGGGTCCAAGTTTAATGACTACTGCACTCAGCAAAAAGCCTGTACCAGTGTTAACAGAAGCTCAGTGCTGTGTAAGCTCTGACTTTCTGCTTTTTTGTAGTTCTGACATTTAATTCCCTCTGTAGGATGCTGCTGCTATGAGGTAGAATACGGGATGCAGCAACAGGGTGGTGATATCTAGTAGCATTGGATATATGATGGATGTGAAGCTGTGTTTAATTTGTGTTGTCTGTTTTAAGTATTTTGTTTATGTACCTGAATAGCCCTGTGCAGGCACCGGTTTAGTGACTATGTGAGGAATAAAGGCTGTGGATATTGCATGTTTCTCCGTTTGCATTAAAAGTAATCTGGCTTTTTACGTTGGGTTTTGTATGGCAATATTGTAGAATGGAGCAACTCATTTGCCCTTCCCGCACTGTGGTTCCTTGTGGTCTGTAGTCTGAGGGCTGGTTATGAATATATGTGTGTGTGTGACTTCCGCTGGTGGCTTCTTTTTTTTTTTTTTTTTTCCCCGTAAATGTGTAGGTATTTCTGGTTTGGATACTGCTGTAGTTTGGAAGCAGGAAGAGTGAAATGATTCTCAAATTTTCAGTTGTCTGCCTGTTTTATTTTCTAATCAGTTCTCAAAAACTTCTGTGCAAGCAGATGGACAGCTGTCTTCTCAAGCTTAAACTGCTTAGATCTTCGAATAAAATTTCTTGTGCTGCTTTTTGTCTTTTGATGGCATTTTTCCCAATAATTTTTTTTTCTTTTTGTATTTGTGTGATTGATAGTTACGAAAAAACAGAAACCCACCCAGGCTAGCACTTCAAAAGGTATTGCAGTCAGGAACTTGGAATTTAACAAAATTTGTTGTGTGATGTTTAAGTGCTTTGTTTAATTTTATTTTTCCTAGTGCATATTGTCTTTGGGTTCAAGAAAGCCTATACCCAGAGAATATTATATTTTAAATATTCCATGTTTTTACATGGACTATAAGAAATTGCCTCCAGTATAAGAACCAAAGAGCAGAGTGTTTTAACTTCTTTTACAACTGAGTCTTTTGATACACCGCTTGTTTGTGCTTTTTGCATCTTAAGTGTCAGATGTGGCAGTTTATTAGAAGACTTTATCTTTGGAGAGAAGATAATGTTTTATGTGGAATATCTGTATCCAGTGAAGTGCCCTTGGCTAGAGTTTTGTTAAGTGTCATTTCTCTGCAAAAATAAATCTTATAAAAACCCAGATCTACTTTTTCTGGAGGACTGAGCTGTTTAGTAAATTCTTTCATGTTGACAATTTTTCTTGTAATTGGAAAGGTAGTAAATTATTGTAGAATCTCTTCACTGTGAGGCACTGAGAATTTTTAAATAAGACATCACTGTGTCAGTACAGATTTTGCCCCAAATCATAATGGCCCCATTTGTTTACTGTCATATTTCTGATGATAGCTAGTGCTCTCTTTCTGTTGCCCTAAGTAATGTTGATACAGGTTTGGTAACTGATGAATTGCAAAGTAATAGTTATAACAGTTGGTATTCAATCCATTCTAGGAAGACAAATTTAACAGAAATATTAATGTTAAAAAAAAAAAAAAAAAGGAAAAAAGAATTCAGGAATATCTCTGGTAATATGGAAAATCTTGTATAATAGAAATGCATTTAAATTCTAAATTTAGTAAGGCTATTTAGAAGAATTTAGGAAAAAGCCAATCCAGAGATGTCAAGAGAGATGAACCATAGCAGTTGGTGAATGAAAATGTCTCGAAACACTTGGGCACTGGCCTTCCCCGTTGGAACTAGTCAGCTTCTGTTTGCCTAAAAGAAGGAAACTATGCGTCTCTTTGTACTTTCCGATAACTACCATATCTTAGGCTAGTGAACACGTGAAATGTTGAACAGAATTGATTTTTTATGATGTTATGCATCTGCCGTGTTTTTGTGAAAGAATTTAAGAAGTACGTGGTTGAGCTGCTAACAAACATACAGAGGTCCTTTGAACATAATAGCTGGGAAAGCTAGTTTGCATAATGGAGTTTACTTGCCAGAAGTATCTTCAGGCATTTAAGTCCTTATTTTATTGTGTATGGGTTTGGCTTTTTAGTTTGGTTTTTTGGTTTGTTTTTTTAACATTGTCAGAGATCAAAGAACTTGAAGAAAGCACATATTTTAAATTTATTTTTATCAACTTAAATCAAAACACTGAAGGGCAGACAGGAGTTGATTCAATTTCAGTAATAACAACAAGTTGTGTTCCTTTGAATATCAACCCCCTCACTTCTAAGTTAATTTTTACACCTTAGGTCATTTTTTTAATCTTGCTGTAGAAACTAATTGCTCCTCTTGGTAGTCTAAGCTTTACCTCTGTTACTAACTTCTTACCTATGTGAATTCTCATTTCTTTGTAAAATCCTATATTTATTTTGGTTGCAGTTTGCGTTTATTGCAAATGCAAGTGGTTTTTTGAGTCTTTGTTATGCTTATGTTTTCAGACTTTGGTTAGGAAGCAAACAGGGAGTGAGTACTACTTTGGGTGCAGGTGTGTGCTATAGCGTGTTGTTCGGTACTCCTTACATCCAGAGCTGCCTCCAGAGGGTTTTATTCTTTGTGGGGTATAAGTTAGATGCTCAAATTCAAATCCCTTTCTCCCTGTCATATCAAGGTGTGTGTTGTTGCACTACTTCTCCTTTGGTGAATAATTGTGACATTTCCCTGGATGTCAGCTTGCTTATATTTTTCTTAAACAGAATTGTTCCAGAATATTTTTGCTTTATCATTATTTTCGTACACATTCAGCGTTACCTTTGGTTTGCGGTTTGCAGCTGCTTATATCACTGCAATAAAGAATTCTTTCTGCTTTCAGAATTTACTACTGGTATACATTTTTGCAGGTCATTGAAGCGTATGCAGTTTATACTGGTTGCAAATTTACTGTCTTCATTTCTGGTTTACTTGCAAAATATTTTGGCATTCTTTAAAGTCTTGGCTCTGTAGTTAAGACCACCTCATGACTGTTTACATACTCTTTCTTTCTTTGGAGGTTTCAGTTGAATTGCCAATATAAAGATTGACCAATAGTAGGAGTAGTACCATTCATCCAGAATAATGGGCTCTCATATAAATCACAATGGACAATGTTATTCCAGTCATGATAGTATTGAAAACACTTTTTTATTGCAATAGAGGCAACCCAGCTGTAAATCTGACTACAGGTAGTATCTGCTCATCTCTCCATCTAACTTCTGAAGGATTTTCAATATTGAAGTTGAAAGGTGCTCTATTGCTCTTGAAAGCAGTGCAGTTACCAGTGGGAATGGATCCTGTCCTGGGGATGGCACGCTGCCCCATCTGCTGCCTTTCTCTGTGTGTACCGGTCTGTCAGAAGCTGGTGTTGTCCATAGTGGATTTGGATTAATTTGTTGGTGTCAAGCTGTTAATGTATATTAAAAAATGTTAATACATATCTTTTGAAAGCAGGTTTTAAATTAATTGAAGGAAGAGGAAAGCTACCTTTTCATTTTTCCAGACAGGACCATTTCTAAGCCTAATGGAGAAACGTGTTGCATTGTGAGGTCTGAACCCAAATGCAAGCACTGCCACCAACAACATTGGTTTCATAGAACTTGAGTTTGTATTTAGATGATAAATCATCACTGATTCTTTTAAAACCCTTTCTTTTGGTAGACAATAGGTTGGGTAAAGGCTTGATTGCGGTTCTGGTGTGTGTTTGGTTTTGAATTATCACCTTTCATTTTAATAGTTTCAGTATAGGAAAAGAAGAAAGTTCAGGAAGTGGGATTATAACATTCTAATAGTTTTGCTACCCAAATGGGATTATTATTTTTCTTCACTCTAGTGGCATAATGCTTTTTCCTGGTTATTTGGTCCTTGAAATGAAAAATCTTTGGCAAATTCATAGTGAATACCATGTTGCGAAGAGGTATATCAACAAGTGCATATTTAGTAAAACTTGTGTCTATGGCTGTATTTTTGTGTGTGAGTTTTTCAGCCCAGGTTACGTGCAGGTTAGTTGCTGTTCCATTCCAAGAAGATCAGGCTGTACTGTGGGTGAGACAAGTTGCTCCATTGTGTAGTATGTAAAATCCAGAGTGCCAGAATGCTGGAAAGCGAAGCAAAACTCATTTAAAAAACAAGATGGATTTTAAATAAAGTTCAGTTTTAGGTAAAAGGTCAATCTCTAGTTCCTTTTTTTATTTGTAGCAGTTCATCCGTATACAGTACTGCGCATATTGTGTGTGTAAGGTAATCTCATATTTTAATCTACTATAACTGTCCTTTTGATTCTTGAAAATCCTGTTGGGTATTTTGCATTCTGATATCGATCCCTGTCTGTCTGACTGCTTCAGCTGGGTAATCATTTTTTCTTGTTTATCCCTAATCCTTTTAATATTTCCTTCCTGCCGCTCTGTAACAGTACAGTATGCCTATTGTTGGGAATGGGTTTCAATGAGGACGGTGAGACTGTATGGTGAAAGTGGCTGTCTTTTAGCCTAGATCTCACAGAACTGGTTTACAATGAAGCAGAAATGCAAAGCTGAGCAACACATATCTTCAGAGCATGGGTGCTGACCTTAGCATTTCACTTTGCTTAGTCATACAAAATGTTCATCTTTATGAACCATATTCTATTTTGAGCTGCGCTGATAAATGAAATATGAAGCCAGCTCTTTCAAAATGCGTCTTATTCTGTATTCTTCTTGGGGACCTAACAGAAACAATAAATTTTATTCTCTCTGTGTATATATGCATGTATATACATATTAAAAACTTGTTTTTAAAGGAGCAGCTGTAGAACAGTTTAAGTATCTCAGCAGAAGCTTTCGGACCCGAGTCTCTGATAGTTTTGTGCAGCCTTCTCCTTGGATGAAAACATTCTGTCCTTGTTTCTATGGTGACTGACTAAAGGCATCTCTGGTCACATGAAGTTTTGACAAAACGATAAAAATCACCCCCTGAAAAGGTTTCCAGAAAAGCATGGGTCAGTTTCGTTTCACCTGAAGAAGGAGAAGACCCTCCCACCCCTGTCAGGGCTTTTCTTCTCCATTTCTCCCACGCTAGGTTTTACCTTAAGATCCTTTCACTGTGCTAACCAGTGCTCTAACTGTTCTGCTTTTCTCATTAACTAAACTTGGCATCTATTTTCTCTGCGTGTCAATACAGAGCATGCAAACATAATGAAGGAAAAGAATTTGATGCAGAGGTGAAAGCAAAGTCTTTAATTCTTCTTCAGGAACAATTTTTATTTCCCTACTACTTTGGTACCAGGCAAGCTGGGGGTGTGTGTATGTTTGGTTGGGTTCTGTTACAACCGCTCTGCTTCAACAAAACAAATAGAATTCCCTGAGATCTAGACTTCCTATATTCAGTGACTCAATAAAAACAAGTAGCAAGTTTGAGTGAGTGTTTTATCAGCATTTCAGGAAGGTAAAGAACTACTTTCAGAGAAAGCATTGGTTGTAACATAAAGACTTTAGTACCTTACCATCATACCTCCACTTCCCCTTCATAACTTTGTAAGGTCATGGGAAACATAATTTTAAAAATACGTAGTAGCTTTTGATGTGGAGAATCTTTATGAATGTTCTAGCTTTGCGGCTGTTGTTTCTAATGTTAATGGCAAAGAAAAAAAACAAACCCACACCTTGTTTTCTTTTTATTCTGTCCTCTGAAGATTGTTTTCCTCCTCCTCGTGCACTTTATAATAAATACACTGTGGTTACAGTGAAAGGTCAGTTTGAATGTTGTCAGGCCTCGCCTTCTGAGATGAAAATGGGAAATGTTTTTGAGGCATCCTGACTCTTTAAATGACTGATCCCTGTTTTAATATTAAAGCACACCACACGTTTTAACTGAACAATAATAACTGAATACGTTGCCCATTGTAAATTAGGTAGTTCATTTATTCTTGGTAATTGTAGGGTGTCATCTGTCATGTAACTGCAGGTTCTTTTTGCAGGCTAATTGCAAAGTAACAGCAAATAAGCCTAAAGCTTCAGATGTGCAGAAAATAAAAGTTTGTCTTGAAATACAAATTTGTGCAAATATGATACCAGTAGTGATTTATACCTAGAAATAGCACTGTCACTGGTAGACTGAATAATTTTATATTAAATGGTCTGTAAGTCTGCCTTTTAGAATAGATTGGAATTTTTTTTCCAAGGACAGGAGTCTTGTTTTGAATTCATCACAATGTCGATTTTCCTGTTTGCATTGTGTTCAATTTATTGAAAATGTTATCTGTCCAGATGCATTTCTGAATTTCTTGAGAAGGTTGACTGGCTCAGAATAGGTAGTTTGTAAAAGCTTGATTGATCCAGATTACTCCTTTATCTCTGTAGAGGTTCTTTGTTGGCTCAGGCTGCTGAGATGTCAGAGATACCAGAATGCTTCCAGCTTCCCTGGTGCTTCATGAAAGGCTATAAAGAGAATGTGTCCCACAGAGAAACCTCATCAGCAAACCAACTGATAGTTTCTATTCTTTGTGTAGTCATTTGAAATGCTCCCTTTTTTTGAACATAAAGGCAACGTTTGCAGCCAACTTAGTTTTTCTTAGTGGGTTGTAGGTTATATGTTCAGACTTAATTTATGAGAAGCTTGATGGATGCATCCTTGACAAGTAATTGTTCTCCTTGCTAATGGCTTTTTTTTTTTTTCTAAAGGAGAAGCTGGAATGTGATTAAGTTGTATATGCTTTTTCCATTAACTGTCTGATTCTGTGAAAATCAAATAGCAAAAGTGTATACAGCTCCTTGCTTCATTAAATTAATTGGTGAGTTGTATGACCAATTTCTTGCCCTGCTAAAATGATCACCTTATTAAATGAGACCTATTAGCTGCTTCAAGGGTAAAGGGAGAACAATGTTTTTAAAAATATATTTTAATTAGTGTGATAAGTGTCCTGAGTACAATTACAAAATAGACATCTGCGTTAACATAGTTTTACTGTCCTTCTACTTGTAGCTAGGGTTGTATGAAATTGTTCCTGTGAGGGCATCTGCATTATTAAGAGGATGTCATGCATGCATGTCATCTTGCCATGTAATCTGTGTGTTAAGATGCTTATTTATTCAGGAATAAATATTTTACATATTTGCTGTCTTAATTTATTTCATAGCAAGTCGTATACATAGTTCTCCCTTTCCTAGAAAATCTAGGACTTTACGTTCAATACAGTGCTTTGAAAAATGAAGTTCTGTTTCTGGGCATGCATAGTAATTGTTCATATTCTGTTTATTATCAAAATTAAGATGATAACATGGAGTTTAAATCCTGATACCTTGTTTGACTTAAATGGTGTTGGTTAAGGAGATCCTGATTTGTATAATAGGCAGTAGCTTAAAACAGCATCTGGGAGACAGGTCAGTGCTTCCCAGCGTATGTGTGTATTTGGCAGAGAAGCAGCGGGTTATTGTGGTGAGTCTACCTTGGTCTATTGAGAAGGTGCTTTGAAATAGTCCCCGTTTGGTGTATAAAAAGGGGTAAAGTAGCAAAAAATGTCACTGGTGAGTGATTTCACAGTTGTTTTCTATGGAATCCAGCTTGCCATTGCCCTGCCTTTCTGTCTTTTGAGATAGTCTGTTGTATTTTTTATATTCTGCTCTGACATGTTTTCTTACGTGTTCCTTTTGTAAGGGCTGGAAGTGTTTGTTAATAAAGGAAAAAAAGAGCTATTAAAAGGATTAGTCTTGTTTTATGAACTCTTAAATAGCTCCATGTCATGGAATTAAATCAGGAATCCTGCTAAAGCAGTGACACTTATGACTGTTAATGTTTCTAATTTTTTTGAGACCAAATTCAATTTTGATGCCTTCCTCGATCGAGTAGTGAAAAGATAAACAAGTTTAGTACGACGAATTGTAGAAATATCTCGTTTACAAACCTTTATCCCTGTAAATAGAGAAGTATACTTGCCATTTGCTGAGATAACAAGAATAAAAACCTTGAAAATTTTTTTAATGGTTGCTTAAAAGTAATATGTTTTATTAATGCTTGGTATCAAAATGAGGAGCCATCCTCAGTCTTTACTGAACTGCAGTAAAGCAGAGCTCCCATCCTCTTATATTGCAGTGAGGGCTGGGCTCAGGATGCAGTGATACTAGTGTGGTGCTAGCTGAGTAAAGTTTTAACTAAAAATACAGTAATGAGACACCGGGAGCTACTGGGTTTTCATGTTTTACACAAAAAAAATAAAGATTTGTTTTACAAAAAGATAATAAAGATTATTTTCAGAAGTACGAAGTAGGGACTCTAAAAGAGAACACTCTAAATACCACCAGTCACATATCGTTTCAGCCACTTGCTCCTTTCCACAGGAGGAACACCACATCTAAATCGAGAACCAAACCGTGATGTAGTCTGCAGAAATGTTCTCTGCCTGCCCTTGACTCTGCTGTGGGCTGTAGTTAGGGAAGCTGAATGACAGTTGTCTGTTGGCTGACCTTGCTTGGGTTAATGTATTTAACTTTCCTGTTGCTCAGTTGTGTTTGTATATTGGGAAGGGAATGTTTTGCCATGTACATGGTTTGAGATTATAATTTGGAAGCACAATATTTACAGAAGTAGTAGTAGGGAGGGGTTTTTGTTTGTTTGTTTTTCAAGACTATGAAGTAGAAAAGTAATAGTGACAAAAGGAAAACCTTAAGTTTGGTTTCTAAGTATCTGCCCGTGTTATGTAAACCTGGTATTGAAACACAAACATGTCTTTGCAAGGTGGTGGCTGTTTGTGTTTAAACCATTTCCTCCGAAAGCGATGCCAGTTTTATTTAATAGTAGAGTCCTGTTGTGTTCTCTTACAGTTAACTTCTTTGAGCATAACACTGTAATGTGGAAAAGACTGTCAAAGACAATAGCTACCAACAACTAAGTGAACATTTTGTACAAAAGTGTACTTGTCATGGTTCTCTGTTTAAAATGTCTCTCTGCTACTTGATTGTGATGCTTCTTATGTGCTGACAGTGACATGTCCTTCTTTGTATTTTTGCGAGGTGATCTTACCAACTCCAACAGTAGGCTTTGCATTGGTCTTCAAAATAAATCTATCCAGAGCTTTGAATAGTCTGAATCCCAATAGTCTGACATGCATTTCAGACAAACCTTGCATTTCTGAAAGTTGGCTTAATTGGTCCTTAAGGAAACCCTTGTGTTGATATATGAATGTATGTAAATGCGGTCAAGTAAAAATAGTAAGTAAGCTTTTTAAAATAGGTATAATACCAAGTCTTTTCACAAGAGAGACTGCACAAGGACAGGATTATCTGTTAATCATGGAAATCAGAAAATTGCTGGATGCATTATGCTAGGGCAGATCAAGTAATTAACAGTGTGAATTTAAGGGTCTGTCATGAGCATGAGCTTCAAGGGCTGCTGCTGCACAACTGTTCCGTCACTTCTCTGTGCACGAATGGACAACATGCAGTTGGAAAATGAAAAGTGTTTAAAAGCTAGAATGTTGAGCCTTTTATATTACATCCATAAACTAAATATCAATAAACTACTGAAACTAGTATGGTAGCTATTATTTATACAACTTTCTGCAGTGAACCTCTGAATGTTCAATCTGAACAATGTGTTTAATAAGGCAGATAAGAACCTAAACATAAGGGTAGGTTTAAAAAAAAAAAAATGGTCTTATTTAAAATTCTAGGCAAGGTACATATCTAGCCTAGGCTATTTTGAAGATAGATGGAAATAGTGGTTTTTTTTGACTGTAAGAAAAGAGTTATGACACTGTCTAGTATCACATTTAAGTTGGTAATCTCTGCTTGTAAGAAAAAACACAAAGTACTCGTACATGAAGGAAATGTATGTAATTATTTTTTATTTCTGTTTTGCTATATTTGCTGACTAAAATTGAGGCAAGTGTTTATATTCACATTCATTATTTTCTCTTGCAATTACTAATGCTAAGACCTAGACTAATATATTTCTAAGCAATTATATGTCTAGGCTTTATACCCCTTTAAGTTTAAATGAAACCAAACTGCACTTAGCAAATCAGCCATGTAGATGAGCAATACTGCTTTGATCCTTCAAAATGACCTATCATTCCAAAGAATATACTAAAATTAAGTGTAAAAATGATTCTCTGGGGAAAAAAAAAATATTACTGCTATTGACATCCAGCATATGTTTGGAAGCAGAATTACACATTTGCTGTAGTGCTTTTAGTTTGAAAAACCCAAACACAATATCCAGTAACTTTAGGAACTCTAAAACCAGTGGGTTACTAAAATCATGGAGAAGATATTCTTGACTTTTTATCTGAGATGCTCATATCTGATAGGTTTTATTCAATCATTGAAATTGCCACTAGAGATTAATTTTTAAATGGCATTAGCTTAAATGTCAGATTAATAAAGTTAGTGGGATTTTTTACTTGTTTCTACTATTCTGCGTCTAACTTTAATGACAACAAGCAGAGATTAATTTTTAAATGGCATTAGCTTATAACGTCAGATTAATAAAGTTAGTGTTGTTTTTACTTGTTTCTGCTGTTCTGCATCTAACTTTAATGACAACAAGTAAAGCAGTAGCAGTCGATTAATTTTGTAGGGATAATAGCGACATTTTTAGTGGAACCATCTCATGTACATACTTGCAAGTAACCAAGGAGTGGTACAAAGAGTTTATAAATTCAGATCCTGGTTTTCTGTTGTGGAGGTTTTTTTCTGGTCAGGCCTGGGAAGGCTCCCTGTGTTGCCTAGAGTTTATAAATTCAGATCCTGGTTTTCTGTTGTGGAGTTTTTTTTATGGTCAGGCCAGAACCAAACACTTAAGTCATCATGTGCTGTTGACCTAAAGATAGTGGTCTTCTAAGTGTCTTGAATCCACTTGTTTTTTAACAGTGCTCAGGTCTATTGAGCGAAGTGAGACCCTGTTTGATATGAGCAGATTTCTCATCGCTTGCATTACAATTCAGATCCTGGTTTTCTGTTGTGGAGTTTTTTTTATGGTCAGGCCAGAACCAAACACTTAAGTCATCATGTGCTGTTGACCTAAAGATAGTGGTCTTCTAAGTGTCTTGAATCCACTTGTTTTTTAACAGTGCTCAGGTCTATTGAGCGAAGTGAGACCCTGTTTGATATGAGCAGATTTCTCATCGCTTGCATTACAGAATACGTTGGTCATGGGAGTCGTCTTATTTTTCCCAGTATGGATTAGTCATTGGATGGTACAACATAACATTTTTTGCCAGAATTAAGATTAATTTTTTTGAGAATGGGGAATCTTGACTTTTCCAAGTTTTGGAAGGGTGTTACCTATTTGTTAAGAACCTTCTGCTGTGTCTTAATTTTCTCTTTGTCTTATCTGAGTGCCTTTCCAGCTTGTTATCGCCAAGTTTTGGAAGGGTGTTACCTATTTGTCAAGAACCTTCTGCTGTGTCTTCATTTTCTCTTTGGCTTATCTGAGTGCTTGTCCAGCTTGTTATCATTCCCACCAACTTGTTGACCTTGCTCCTCCATATTCTTCTTATTGCTGTGTGCTTGCAGCCAGTGCCTCAAACATCTAGTGCCTGTAGCCAGTGCTAGTCAAGCCTCTTCTCTTTTACTGTCCAAGCCACTGAAATGCGTGGGAACAACACTTTTAATGGGAGCGTTGCTAGTGTGTACAGGATGAATCTTCTTGCTGATGTATGGACTCTCCAAGTGTGTTAGCTGTTGGACTTTTAACCAGCTTTTTGAATATGTGAAATCTCAGATCAATAAAGTTTAATACATCAATCAATTAAAATCAGTTGCTTGTAATGGAAGGTCTTGGGAAGCTGAAGGTGTAGGTGTGAACATCAGGGCTGCGCGTGATATGACAAGTTGTTTCTTACCATCATGGACAAATGTGTGGCTTCACAGCTGTTTTTCGAGACTGTGTGTTTTCAGTTAACGCAGATTACACAAATTAGAAATTTTGTAAAGTATTTTGTAATGTGCCTGCCGTCTTGCAAATACCAAGATTTATTTTTTAAGTGTATTCCATAATTTTTGCTAATCAGTTCAGCAGCAGCTTCCTTTTCTTTTTATTGTTTTGAGGGGAGGGGGAAGAAAAGGACCTTTATCTGAGCTCATCTTTATAGCTTCAGTATACTGTTTTACTAAAATTCATGGCATGCTGATTTTTCTCTCCCTTTCAGAAGAGAAGCCCGATTGCTCCAAGGCCCGCTGTGAGGTCCAGTTTTCTCCTCGCTGTCCGGAAGATTCCATCTTAATTGAAGGCTATGCTCCTCCTGGTGAATGCTGTCCACTCCCAAGCCGTTGTGTGTGTAATCCTGCGGGCTGCTTGAGGAAGGTTTGCCAGCCTGGCTATTTGAATATATTGGTTTCTAAAGCATCAGGAAAACCAGGGGAATGCTGTGATCTCTATGAATGTAAACCAGGTAAAAGTGGACATGATTTTTTTTCCATTTTTCAATTTTTTCTGACCATCTAACAGGCACAATAACCTATATAATTGCCTCTAATAAACCCTATATAGCCTCTAAATTCTTCCAATTCTTCAAAATTTAAATGGTTATATGTGGGCAATCCCCATTAAAAAAAAAGATGAATATTATGATAAATTTTACTTTCTTTTTTCTTCAGACAATAATTTAAACTGAGCAACAAGAGAAAAGTAGCCTAGTGAGAATATTGCATTTCTGTGGATGCTACTAGAAAAAGTGGCAGTTTATATACTGATGAGATTATACAAAGGTTTTTCATAGTAGGAAAATATTGTGCATGGACAGGGAATTAAGGTTTCTGTTTTAAGATTTCTCTAGATTACAAAGTGATGACCCTTAAACTGGAGAGCAAAAGGAGCGTGGAGGAGCATAGTGAAAGACTTTACAACTTTTTTGGTATTTATCCATTTTCCATTTCATGAGAACACGAATCACTCTTTTTTGTGATTTATTATTCTTGGTGAAGTAGAAAATGTCTTTCACTGTTCTTTATGATCCAGGCTTTGGTAAAGATGAATAATAAAAATAGAGAGATGAAAACAGGAATATAAAATAGTATAATCCAAAATCCTATGCACAAACGGGTTCGAGCATGCTTAAGCTGTGCTTTCCTATGCTTGTTTAACGTTTTCTTAAATCCTTCATAGAAGAAGATAGTACAGACTTTGTACCTTCTAGTGCTTGTCTTTCTTTTTGTCTTTCTTTTTCCTTATATCCAATGCAAACCTGTTGTTGTGGAAATTTAAGCAAACCTTTTCATTCTCTGTCCTGGTGGTGAAAAAGTCTTTACAATATTTTTTTCTCTGGAACATTTTGTCAACCTTAGTCTACTTTCATCTAGAATTAGCTGTAACTTCTTATGGCATAGTTTCCTTGGACTCCTTGGACTCCTTCCTTGTTATGTTGCATCTCCATAAGTTGTCTTAAATTTATCCACATGTCTTTAAAATCTGGTGTCCAAAAGCAGACTACTATTTTGGCTGAGTCTTCATCTGCACTAAACACTGTAGAATAATTACCTTCTGTCTTCCACATGAAATTCTAAATAAGATTACTCTTTTGCAAGAGTTATTTAGTTTGTGGAGTGCTGTGATCCCAAGAACTTTCTGTAGCATGACTGCTATTGAACCACTATATTTGTACATTTTAATTATTCCTATATATACTTCAAGTATGCCTTTACTGAATTTTATCTTGCTGATTTTGGATTATTTCTTTATTTCTCAAAATGAATGTTAGTTCTAATCATGTCCTCCTGACTGTTATTTGCATTCCCATTTTGTAGTTTGCAAATAACTTCGTCCAAACTTACCTTTGTAGGTTACTGCTTGAAGGTTGTTTTGAACTTGTTAGTATTACAGGAGCTTCAAACTGAATATGTGATTATTTATGGCATTAGTGGATTTATGTAACTGTGTATGTTGCTTTTTTGTTGTAGGGAGTTGAGGGCTGAAGGTACATGGGACTGGAAAAATGAAGATGCATGTTAGGGGGGTAGAAGAGCAGAAACTTTGAAGAGATTGGGGAAGGAGACTGATGGGATTTAAGGGGAGTGTAGAGCTTTGCAATGGGGGTTAGAAGTTGAGAGACTAAAGGAAAGCAGAGAGTTCTACCCTACCTTGGGAGAAGATGAAAGTGTGCTTCTTAGGCAGTGGCTGAGAGGCTGAGGAGTGTGCTTGTCTGCTTAACCAGCCTCCATAGGGGTTTTGCACCAGCAAGGGCTTTCTGTTGGAAACCAAATGGCCAGAAACTGGGAGGATTGCTTCTGATGATAGCAGTGCTGCCTTATGCCAGTAAGTGTTTGTGCAATTAAAGCGTAAATTGTGTTCCTTTCTGTTCCTTGAGTAAAATGTCACTGCTCTCCAGTTTACAGTGGCATTTGAATTTGGAGCCTTCTGCTGAGAACTGCATATGTTCAAATTCTGTGACTGGCAACTGAGTTACTGAAAGGAAAATACGAAGTGTTTCCTTACCACTAAGTGCTAGAATAAAAAGAAAATATTTTCATTTTGAGATCTACATCCTCACCTTTACTTTAGGGATACAATGATTAAAGGCATTGGCATTCAGTTAAAATGAAGAGTGAAGACACTTAGTAGCTTAGTCATACCTGTCTGTCAACCTTCAGATTAATTTGTCTTAAATGTTCTTACCCATTGCTCCACGGAGCATCTCTCCAGAGTTGTGGTACCTCCTGAGAACAAGTGTGTCCTGTCCCCTCTCTTTTGCTGTGGTTGCTAAGCTCAGAGGTGAGATAACAGTGGCCTGCTGCCATAAGCAACCTGCTTTGTTCTGTGAGCTGTGTATAACTGGCCATTCACAAGCAGGGAATTTACTAAATGAGCACTGAATTTAATTTTAAGCTGAGAGTTACAGTTCTTAAAAAGTATTCTCAAAAATAAGGTTTTTTTTCTTAAAGATAGTTTGAATGAACGGTCTCAGATGGAGGTGCATAATGTGTTAACAGTAAAAATAAAAACAACCTGAAGTAAAATTTGTGGGGGTATGTGTGCCTCTGCTACTAAGAGGCTAAAACAGTATGAACAATGATGTTTTGAAAATCATGTTTGTTGATTTAAAGATGAAGTTAAAATCTAAGCTGAAAGGTATTTTGCTGAAGTTGTGACAGGAACTCTAGCTGCCACTTCTGAATAAAGGTCAATAGTTTGCTTTGGCAGTTATCCAGCAGATGTTTATTGTACCTTTAGTGATAACTTGTTGTATTTGGTGAGGTGAGGAGTGTCTTCTCTCAGTTTCTGACATCCTTGGGAAAGCATTGGGAGACGTCTGTCATGTTAGACAGAACCTCTGGTGACAAGGCTGCTCATTTGTCATTCCTCTGGCACCTTTCTGGCAGAGCTTTCATTCACTCAGCTTCTCCAGCACTCCTGGAAAATTGCTCCTACTGAAATGGAGGGGTTTTTACTGGTACCAAATCTTGGTTTAAACACAACTGTAAAGAGAACGTTATTGTTTGGCTTATTTGTACTGGATCCCTGGAAAGCCGTGACTCCTGGAAAGACATGAAGTCTTTCCTGTGTGGAGCCACTTTGTTGCATCAGAGCTGCAAATCCTGCCCTGGTCCTGGACCTTCAGGTGCATAGGTGGCTATTTACATCTTGCCCCTGAACTGTACCTTCTGTGCTTTGGAAAGCCAGCATAATACCTAAAGGTGAAACTTAGTATACTTTGTTAACATATTCTGTTATAACGTTACTTTCACCTGGATGTGAACAGTTTCATGATCAGAGACCTTAGCTATTTGTCAAACTATGTATTTAAAGCTTAAAGCTTCTAGGATAGACAGAAATAATTTTCTTTACACAGAATTTTAAAATTTTTATAGCTTATAATAAAATATATAATAACAGCTTATAATAAACCTGATCATGAAAAGTACACTTTGTAGTTATTGGAGTCAAAGATGTGAAAACCAGACTCATAATTCAGTGGCAAATGTTTGTAGTCTTATTTTTTTGGATGGTACTATAGCTAATCTGGGGGACATCTTTTTAAGTAACAAAGAATCCGATTATAGACTGTTCTGTAACTTTACAATATTTTCAGCTTATCTGGAAGTTTGGCTCAATATTTTTTTCCAGTTTGAGAAACCCATTTAAATCTGAAAAAAAGTAGGAACTTTTTTTACCTTCTTCAAATATCTTTCATCTCTTATCTCTCTTCATCTCTCTCCTGTGAGGAAAGGCTGATAGACTGTTCAGCCTGGAGAAGAGAAGGCTCGGGGGAGATCTCATCAATGCATAAAAATACCTGAAGGGATGAGTGTAAAGACAGAGCCAGGCTCTTTCAGTGGTGCACAATGGCAGGACCAGAGGCATTGGGCACAAACTGAAGCAAGAGATTCCCTCTGAACTTCAGGAAACACTTTTTCACCGTGAGGGTGACTGAGTGCTGGCACAGGTTGCCCAGAGAGGTGGTGGAGTCTCCATCCTTGGAGATATTCAAAAGCTATCTAGGCAGGGTCCTGGGCAACCAGATCTATGTGGCCTGGCTTGGGAAGGAGGTTGGACCAGATAACCTCAGAGGTCCTGTCCAACCTCAGCTCTTCTATGATTAATCAAATAACATAAAAATAAAGATCTCCCAGTTTGGAGAGAAGGCTGAGGTGGGGTATGAGTGTGGATTATAAACTTTTATGGGTGGTGGATAAGCTTAGTGCATACCCTTTGTTCACCAAATCCTGCTAATCCTTACAAGAATTGGAGGGTGCTCTGGTACTAGTAAGAGATCAGTATAAAATAAATAAAAATGAGTAAGTCAGATCAAACAGGGGAACCATTGAGTGACTACAGCCACTTAATTACATGAGAATTTTCCATTTGAATACTCTTGATTTGGGATTTGTTTCTGATTTTTCTTTGGTTTGTACTTCTTAATAAAGAAGGACTGTTGGGCTGCTTTTCAGTGTTAATACTAGCACAGTATCACCACTGGAAAGGATTGGAACTATTGAGAAAGAAAGAGCACTTTAGTTAAGACTTGGTGGCATGATCAGGGAGTTGCCTTGTGTTTTTTCTTTCATTGTCATCACTGGTATATGGAAAATGGTCACAGAAATAGCTGTGCAATAGCAGCTTGTTGGTGAAACTCGTTGGCCAGTTTTTCCCCCTGCGGAGGAGGCAGGGGGGTGCCTTGAATCCAGGGAGGTAGAAAGGTTACAAGTCTAAATTCAGGAAAATGGACATTAGGAGTTACTTGGCACAACAGAATCGTGCAAACTGTATTGGTCACGTTGGGCTGTACCAACGAGCTCATTAATTTCAATGCATGTTGTGGTAATGGAGGAGCTAGATGTATACTTCTTATAGAAGAACTGTTTTAAACATGTTACTTGTTAATAAAATAGAGCATAAAATTCTTGGGATTTTTAAAGTAAAATATTATAAAATCAAGTATTCCTGTCTGAAATGCATATAGGTATCTTTGTTTATGAAGAGATACAAAAATTCATTTGCTAATTGCCATTGTTGAGATGAGTAACTGGAATCTTTCCGTTTAGATTTAGTAACTTTCTGCACTGCTCCACAAAATGGACTTTAATTAAATCTGTGCATTTCTCGGTGGGAGCTTCTTGAACTTCTCAAGTTGCTCTCATTTAGCAGATAGCTCAGTTTCCCAAATAACTGGAAGAAGGCAGATTCTGAATATTACTTGTACAGAGGATACTCCCGTACTCATGTACTTGGAAAGTTAATGGTCTTGAGGACAAACCACCTGGTCCTAACCTTGATGAGCTGCGGGCTGGTTTCGTTGAACTTCCATTTAAATGCTTAATGAGATAGGGTATGTAGAAGTAATTCTGAGACTGATGTCTCATTACAACTAATTGAGTTATTATTGCTGTGTACCTGTAAGGATCAAGCCTGAAAAATGTAGGACTAGAGGACAGAAAATAGCACTTGGAAAGGTCTCAGTTCTTGCAAGAAGTGTGGTGTAGCACCACCAAGCTGCTTTAGCACTGCAGTAAGTGGTCGTGATAGTGTCAGTACTGAAATGAAATTTAATCAGTAATGAGGGATATATCATACTGTGCAATTTTCAGTCTGATAACATTCTGTTCATCCTGCCTACTCAGTCGCTAGATAGCTTGTTTCTTTAAGGAGGGAACCATGTTTTATTCTTAGTATTTTTATTTTTAGGTGTAATTATGGTAAGGGGTAACAAATAGATAATGGTTGAGCTGGTATTGTTTGTTAAAATGGGAGATTTAGGACCAAATAGGATAAAGATGTGTTTCAGCTTTCCTGAGTATGACTCATAGGATTAAGTGTCTATTCAGCTTGATTTTTTTTTTTGCATTTCTAAGCATTTGTTGCTTTCTAAAAAGCATCAGTCAGTCTTACTAGTTTTGCAGAACTTTTTGTCTTGTTAATGCAATGTAATTTGTATTTCTTTTTCTCCCTATATAAATACCTAAACGACACAACCTAATGGAATAGTCCTGAAAAATGTAGTTAACATGTGCAGGCATAAATTCACAGTGTATTTTTAATTTTTTTTTTTTAATTTCCTATAACCTTGGTATTTAACTCTTTAAGCATACTTTAATCAGGAAACAATTAAACAATTAATCGTTAACTCTTTTAAAAGCTATAGAGAAAATATATTCTCAGTAGCCTAGTATTTTTCTAGTAACTAATACTATTCAAAGGAATAATGCTTGTTTAAGATTGCCTAACTTTTATAAATTTTTTTATTAACTAATATTAGTTGCTTCCTGTCAGTAATTTTAAATGTGGATCTTAAAGAGAATGGAAGTCTTTTTGTAATGTTACCTACTGAGCATACTTTCATTAGATAGTTTTTCTGACTTAAATGAAAAGGCTGATGCATAACTGATTGCTTATGACGAAGTAATTTGCAAAAAGCTTCTAAAGCATGAGTAAAAGGAATTTTCTTCTCCCCTTCCTCTGTAGTGTTCAGTGTGGATTGCAGCACGGTCGAATGTCCTCCTGTTCAACAAATTGTTTGCCCTCTGGATAGCTATGAAACCCAAGTCAGGCTGACGGCTGATGGCTGCTGTACCCTGCCCACAAGGTTGGTGTCTTGCTGGCTGAGTGTTTTTAACTTGTTCTCTACATTTCAAGTACTGTCAATACAGGATAACAGTGCAAACTTCTGTGGCAATAAATGTTAATACAGAATAAAAGGTATAGGAAGTAGGTTAAAGGTGTGTCAGATTGATAGGAAATATTAAATCTATCTTTTTGAAGCAAAAGAAAATTATTTTCAGTGCAAACACATGAAGCTGATTTTTGCTAAAATTATTTGAGGGATTTGTGTGTCTAGATTGATTTTCAATGTATTCAATGAATATTATGAAAGTAAATTGTTTTGAAAAACTTTTGAAATTCTCTATTGGTAAGGAATTAAATGGTGGAGATGTCATAAGCTATGCCAAAGAAAATCTCACCTAGTTAAAGAAAAAAATAAAAAGTATTTTTTGCATGTGGAAGAGCATTGTAAGTAGGTGAAAGATGGCTAT
>NW_010100123.1:0-3941 GCF_000699245.1 Pterocles gutturalis | reverse complement strand
GTAGGGAAACAGAAGTTTCAAGTATTCACTTCGATTTTACTTCTGTTCTTCTTCAAGTAGGTATAATTTATTACAGTTCAGAAAAATAATACAATTTGGAGTTAGTTTTGTTCCAGATTTCTGCACCCCTGTTTCAGCTTCTGTTTTTACAACAGACTTCCCAAAACTTGGTTCCGCAATATGCCCAATATATATGAATTAAAGCAAAATGTACAATCAATGAAATATTTTACACAACAAAGAAACTATTTCTTGTGGATGGAACTAGTTGGGTTATTTGTTTTAACGTCTCCGCACCATACAATATTGCTGTATTCTCAACCCCTTGTGAAACTGTGAAGGAGCGATAAACTCGCAAAGAATTCAGAAAGTAGAAAGTGACAAAGGTTGTGTAATGATTTGGGGATCTTGCCCATTGGATACCCTTCGAGTACACATTTAATATGGTGACTTCTTTGAACCCATTGTTACCATGAAATAGGAGTGTCGTCTGTTATTGCATGGAGAGTTAAAAATGTATCTATTTAAAAAAAAAAAAAGTTAAGGCAGGAAAAGAGATGCGAAGAACTTCATACAGTGCAGTAATCTTGTCTATTAAAATTCAAAAATATATTTCCAGACTTGACAAGTTTTATTTTTAATTGTAGAATACACATAGTAGTCTGCTACTTAAAAAATATTTAATATCCTTATTCAGTGAATGCTACAAATGTTCCGTCATTCAGAGTTATTTTCTTTTTTGTTTTCTGAATTTTGGACCAGAATGTGCTCTGGATTCTCAGTATCCTTCCTCTATTCTTTAACATACTCTCATGAACCTTCCTAGGAATTAAGATAATTTCATTTTATTTGAGAGCTGACCTGGCTAGGTGGGGTTGCACAGGAGGCTGTAGATTTTAACTAGTCCTTGTACTGGCATTGCTACCAATGCAGCTCAGCATGTTCAGGACAACTAGAATAAAACGCTACTAAGAACTGTATTCGGAAAGATAGATTACAAAGCCAAAGAAGCAATCTCAGATTAAAATTTCATAAATTTCTAGTTTATATTAACACTCAGAAACCTTGACACAATAGAAAACTTAGATTAATGGTGGATTTTTATTTCCAAATTTGTTTCAACTTGCTGGATTAGAAAGTGATTTATAGGCCAAATTATTTTTGTTTCCCAAAAGTAAAGTTGTGTTCTATATTTTTTTTTTTGCAGTCTAATATAAATTGTGGTTTGATTTTTCTGTTGCTTGGGTGGAGGGAATGAAAAGTATCCACTTTTATTCTTTGTAGATGATAACTTTAGTGTTCCTTCTATCAGGGAACATAGAGTACCAAGAAAATAGAATTTCATTTACTTCAGAAAAATGACCAGTTGGAAGTATTTTCTATTTCTAGCACACACCTGGGAACTGATCTTAAATAAAATGTCTAGAGTAAACATGTCCTTGAAAGAATCTTTTGCTTTCTTTGATAGTGTTTAAAAATATAATTAGTTGCTTTGCTGTGTGTTAACTGGTGTCTGAAAGGTCCTTGTACACGTGCATGGTACTTAAGTGACAAAACCAGTATTCCCATCTCCTGCACTCAAAAACCCCAATTGTACAAGCAGGCTTAGAGTGTGTGAATTATTAGATAATTGTAAATCACTCTGAAAGCTCAGATTGCTGTGCATTACTGGGATCAGAGTTTAACAAGGGATCAGAGCGGGGATAGATGAGTTCTCAGCTCCTGAAGTCTTATGGTCAGATCTGGGGGTGTTTTGTGTTAATATCACTGTCCTCCTTGATGTGTAAAACTGCAAAAACCCATAATTACCATAACCTAGTGAGCCTGCAGGCAGGTTGAACTGATTAGAGGTGTCTTATAGTCCTTCATTAATTTTTAATGTTATGGCTCAGTCTATGTTGCTGTGTATCATTATGTGCGTTGATAGATTTTTTTGGATTGCCTTAATTCAACCAAAGCAATAGTGTACTTTTTGATAGAGTAGATGAGAAGGAAAGATGAAAAGCTGAATCTGGCAACAATAAGATCACATAGATGCTCTGTTTGTTGCGTGCCTGCTAGAAATGTATTTAGTTATTTATTTTTTAACATGCTGCTATGCTTCTTAAGGAAGATAGTGCCATAGCTGTCATTCATGTGCTGCAGGTAAAGATAGTACATGAAGGGGGCATAAAGGAACACAGATGTGGGGATAAACAGAAAAGAAAGATTAGATGAAGGTTAGAGGGAAGAGAAGTGTATGTATGAAAAGAGAGAGACCAGAAAGGGAAACTAAGTTCAGTTACTTGGAACATGAATGCCAAACCATTTGAATTCAGATTCAGTGTTTCCTCTGATCTGAGGGAACGTTGGAGATTTATATTTGAAGCCAGGGTCTCTATCCCACATGAGACTTGCATTTCAAAACTGAAGAGAAAAATCAAAGTACAGATTTATGAAGGAATGACACTACACTGGGAAAAGGGGACGTTTTTCCTTAGTTCTGGAGTTTCCTACTGAACTCGTGATGAAATACCAACATTGCATTGACTGTGTTTAGAATCACCTACATCCATATATTTTTTTAATTGTTAGAATTAAGTTTAAAAGAAGTGGCACCGTATGTCTTAATGTACATTTGAGAATAACTTATTAAAAGTAAAGAGATGGTGTTTCATAAGGTCATATTCTTTAGACTTTATGAAACTATTTCTGTTAAGATTATGGGCTTTTTCAAGAAATTACAACTAATAGTTTCATTTACTGCCACTAAAATAAGAGAACTAATAGCAGAACCAGAGAGACCTCAAGGAGAGTATCACAGTTAAGGACGGATGGCACATCACTGACTTGGCTAACAAGCAGCTGATAACTTCACATACAGCATGAGCAGATTGACTACTGTCCCACATCTTGTTCTTGGCCAGTTTCTTGTCTGTAATATGCTAGGAAAGAAGGAATCTGTAAGTCTGGTGTTAAGTTGGCGTTTGCTTTACAAGTTAGCTCTTGAATGCATGCATATTCATAGTATTGAGAACTCCTCTAGCAAGGCAGGGGAAAAGTAGGAACAGTAAACAAACATCGGATATGTAAGTTCTTGTACTTGCATTCAGAGGTTACATTTACTTTCACACTGATTTCTAATGCAGTACTGCAAACAAAACAGCCGGCTGATTTGGCATTGATACCAAAATACCGGTTGCTTCAGCTTTCATGAGACTGTCATGAGACACTAACCTTAAATTCCAGCTCTTATGTTGGGAAAGCTGAATGATGTGTCTGCCTCTGGTGTTGATAAAGATGCTCTCTTCTCCAAGGAGCTTGTCGAATAAAAATGTATTAGAGCTCTTGGAGAGGATGTTACCAGATTTGTTAACAGAAGTTTGTCTTCCTCTGTAACAAAGTTAAATGAAGAGATGATCCATATGAAGTGTAGACAATCCATTATTTTCAGATGTTTCCAATTTTTCTGTTGTGAATGAATTTTCTTCAGATTTTCAGATCCCTTTGAGAATGTATTTGTAAGTGTAAAGACCTTTATCAAAATGTGTTTGATTTTTTTATCTATGAAGAATGGACTGTAGCAACAAGAGCTGATTTCAGTGATCAGTGTTGATTTATATCTGTTACATGGTTTTGTGCATTTTTCATAGGATGATATATAACGGAATAAATAACATGTTTTGGATAGCTTTGCACCAAATATTTTTGGATTATCTTTTTTTCTTTCTGGCTGCTCTCTTTATTAGAATAATTTGGAAATTTAGTCTTTACTAGGTCTCTACTTCTTGCTCTAGTCTTATCCCCCTTCATGTAATCTATATATACTCTTTTTCCCTTGCACCAGTTTCCATTCTTCCTGCTGTCACCAGTCACAAATCTGGTAACTTAAAGATTCGTTCAGTGCTCTGTTATCTCAGATCTTTGCCCCCCTCCTTCCCTGCCCTTCCCTGTGTCCCCCC
>NW_010100122.1:0-1993 GCF_000699245.1 Pterocles gutturalis | reverse complement strand
TCTGTCTCAGCTTAACCCAGGACACCTTACCTTCAGTAAGTACTACTGATGTCTCCATGAAACAGTTCCACTGTTTCCCTGTTGGAGACCAAAGTGAATGACTCCATCTGACAACTTCTGCCACAATGGCTTGTGTGGAGGCTGCATTTCAGATCTATGACCAGTGCTAAGGTTGCTTGAATTTCACAGACCTGTGAAGAAAGAAATTGGATTAAGGTTTGACTTCAAAGATATGAAGCTCTGTCCTTGAAGCAAGCAAACACAGAAGAAGATAGACATGACAGAAAGGAATGAGAATGAGCAAACACAACAAGAACGTGGAAGATAGGACTCAGTCAATCGTTAATGTAATCAGGGGGCGTGGACAATAGTAGTTAATTGTGGGAATAAAGAACTGGTGGTTAGCAAAAATGTAAATTGACCTTCAGATTAGAGAATGATTATGGACAAGTGAGGCAGCACTGCAGAAAACCCTACTGCAAGCATGAGAAGCAGCAGGTTCAAAGCACCATGTAGTGGAAAACAGACAAAACCTGAAGGTCAGTAGCATGTAAAAGCAAAACTGAGGTTATGGAATCCTTGGTAATAAATTGGGAGCTTGCAGACAGGACATTAGCATTTGGTCTTTGCAGTGCTCCCCCTTCAGCAAACCGGAGTGCATTTGGTGTGTTTCAGCGCACTGTCCTGATCCTGGCAGGCCAGAGATCAGCAGTTAACCAATAGAAGTACTGCTCGCATCGCATACATGCCGCATGTGGAGCTACCTAGGCTATAAAGACTGATGTAAAAGGGCAATAAATGATTCTGATTCACCCTCCATCAGAGCCTGTGCCTCAATCCGCCTCAGACCTGCTTTGACAAGTCATGTTGGTTTTTATTGTGTATTGCAACCCCACAATTACTACTTAAATGAGCCTGGGCACGTGGAAAGAAAGAATCAGGTAGCATCTTTATATTAATGCTTTGTCCTCTTTCCTTGTAGGAGAACCACATCCATGACAAGCTGGTGCCTCTTAGTTTGCTTCAGAAAGACTTTGTGCCTTTTCTGCTAAATTTTTTGAGGGAGCAGACCAGCCAGATCCTGACTAATGGACCCTCTACTCCTGCTAAAACTCCTAATTCCAAGGCCAACGGGAGCCAAAGGACAGGATCAGAAAGGAGGACAGGCCACTCAACCGGCAGCAGAGTGCAGCTCTTTCCCCAAAGGACTTCAGTGACCACCTGCACCACAGATATCAGCTCTTCTCCTGCTGTGGCATCCAGCAGCTCGTCTTCTTTTTCTGGGTCCAACCTGTCTAGCCCTTGCGGTGACTTCCCTAGCGTGGTCTCCAGTAGCAGCCCAAGCTTTGGGTACAGTCCTGTGCTTAACCACGGCGAGAAGCGATCATCTCAGAAGGCCAGCCTGGGGAGCTTCCTTACAGCCATGCCTGAAGCTCTGCCAGCAAGACGAGGCCGAAGGAAAGGCAGCAGCTCAGTTGGTGCCTCTGGCCGGCAGGTAGCTCGGGATCTGGGGCGTTCCCTTGCTGAAGAGGAAGATGGGAAGAATGACAGTGTATCATGGAGTGGAGGGAGAAGGAAGCGGGCTGAAGTGCCTCTTGTTTGTGCCAGATCCCCACCCGGCCAGCTAAATCTTAACAACTTGGAAGAGTTTCCACCCATGGGTGCTGCCTCTGGCTGGACAAAGTAAGAGCAAGTCTGTCTCATTCGGATTGTGCTGCAGGTTATTGTTCCTTGACTAGCTCATCCTGTTGTGCATGTCCTGATAAAGAAGATACTATAATAAATCATACCTGGGGGCTGGCTTTGGGCTCCTTGGACAGAACTGCTTTGTTAACAGTTGCCATGTAGGGGAATACTGCTTCAGCAAGTAGTCAGGTTTCCACTCTCTGAACTCACCCAGGGTGCCTCTTTAGCCTCTCACTTGTGATGCTGCCTGTAGCTTACCAGAGCACAGACCAGCTGATACGAATCATAGAATCATAGAATGGTTTGG
>NW_010100121.1:0-15210 GCF_000699245.1 Pterocles gutturalis | reverse complement strand
CTCTGGTGTTAGCCTTATCTGCAATGTAAGCCCTTTCTTCCTGTGCTGAGTATTAAGGTCCAAGTCTCTTCCTCCGAGCAGATAACATGCCGTCTTCACGTGTCCACAGAGTCTTTCAGATGTGGGCCTGGTGGAGGGTTCCCTGGCTTTTCCTCATGGGCCCCAATTCTGTTGCAGGGATGCCCAAACTTGGTGTTTCTGGCACTAACTTCGGCAGCCAAACTGAGCAGCAGCTACAGCTGTCCAAATGAAGGCAGCTCTGCATCCCAAGACTCCTTTCTCACCCGATCCATTTCATCTGTTATTTGCTCTTTGGACATAATTATCTCTCTTTAGCCTCAGCTCCCCCCACCCGGTTCTAATCAAGCGCTTGCAATTTCTTATCTTGTGCACAGACAGCTTGAAGCCAGAGCAACAGTAGAAACCATTTTGTGCTCACGCTGTGTCTCCCTGCCCTGGAATAGTTTTGTCAACACTCCTGGTTCCTGTCATGGGCCTACATTACCTTGGAGGTCTGTGGTTTCTGCAGCCTCTCTTTCTCACAAGTTTATACGTTTGATATCTTTTAAGAACACTAGTTAATAATTGTTTTCAAATCGATTAACCTTTTAACTAATGTTCTGTGCTAATAAGAACTGCTGTCATCATCATCATCATTTCTGCCCTTTAAAAAGGACTGAAAGTGTGTGTGTGTTTTCAGTATCCTTGTCATATAGCACCAGCTAAAAATGAAGTTGAAAATTAACATAGTTAAACAAGACTGGGCATATTAAGATCTCTGTGTAACTTCTCTGATCTCTGTGGATATGAATACATAATTGTCATTAATATTGATAGAAGTTATGGGCTTTAGCTCAAGGACATAAGACCCAGTAGAAAATTAAATATTCATAAAAGGAACGTCATAATTAGCATTCCAGGCAGCATGTTATTAAAAATTTGTGACTGTTTAATCCCTCTTTTGGATGTAGTGGAAATCTTTTCACTATGTTTTGGGCTGGATTCATTGGAAGGAATGGTCATATAGAGGGAATTCTTTAAAAGATCCATTTATCTTCAGTCTGTAGCTCTCATAATAATTAGCTGTTTCCTCTATCTGTCCATCGGGTTCCCAGGACATGTATGAAGTGGGATTGCTGTTAAAGATTTCTTTGCCCTTAATCCACTTGCTTGGTTTTTACTAAGGGAGAAGTTCTGTTGCCTAGGATTTTAAAAAATCTTTCATGTTTTTTGAGGTTGACAGCATGTACTAGAGTGTTAAGTGTTTTGAAGACAAGTATGGATGTCTTAGATTGTCCATGATTGATGTATAGCAGAGGTCAAATCTGTGGCATTCTCACATTTTAGGCTGAGGGGTTTTTTAGTAGGCTGTAATGCAGCTAAAACAGATTTTGTATTTTCATGTAAGTTTTATTAAGTACAGTTGTAATAGCTGGAGCTTGTACAAATTATTTTCAATCAACTCATCTTTGTGAACGAGATCATCTAATACTTGATCTTTTCCATTTTAATCAGTATCAACATGTCAGCTTTGATCTGCTTCTTCCATGCTTGCTGTCAGGGCACTGCACAGGGCACTGTATGTGTTATCTGTGGAATTTCCCCGCTGGTCTTTTTAAAATCAGTCTATGCCTGACTTGTATGAGATCAGCTGTTTGAAAGATGTAGGCAAGTGCATTGAGCGTCCCTGCTAATCTTGCTTGCACTAGGCGGTGAAACAACACCATGGAATCTCTGCAGGTTCCTACTTGTTCTCTTCTGTCTAACTGATATTAATGGTAAGCATGTCACTTGTATGTATTTAAACTTTGCCAACTTGTAAATTATTCACCAGGTAAAATGCCAGTTTTGTGTGAATATCGCTAAAGATAATTACACCCTCACAGAACAGGAGAGTAATGGAAAAGTTCATTATAGCACAGACCACCCAAGTGCTAGAACAAATCGAGTTCTCATTTGTGTAAGAGTGAATGGGGTTACACCTGCAGGTTTTCTTTCACTGTTGTTCTGTCGTGTAAACTTAAAAAAAAAACCCCAACAAAGCACTCCGTAACTTGTGTAATTAAAAGTAGGCAGATGATTTTGTAGGCTCACATCCTGTGGATGGATTGAGAGGGATCAGTTTTTCTTTGATCTGACTCTGCAGATAGGCACTACTTAATCTAGAAGGAAAGTGTAGTCCAGAGTTTGAGTTTTGTACCCTTGTGAAAAGGTTGTTGAGATCTGTAATACAAATGATAAGACTTGTATGAATTGAGTTTGAGTTTTGTACCCTTGTGAAAAGGCTGTTGAGATCTGTAATACAAATGGTAAGACTTGTATGAATGAAATATAAGTAGGAGAGTAAGGCTGTGGAAGCACCAGAAGAAACAGTGAAGGAGGATAACTGAGGCAAGGTTTGGTGACACCTAGAGCAGCAAGATCACAGCGCAGTTACATAAAGGTTTTCAGGATCTTGAGACTGGAAAACAAAGGCCAGAGTGAAATAATGAAGAGACAGAAGCTGTTAGGAAATGATGAGGGGAAGATCAAGAACAGAAATGCAACCATTGAACATCCAAATAGAGAGACAAAAGACAGTGAGTGAGTAACTGATTTTATCCTTTAGGGATAGGACAGAATGGATATTCTGAAGGTCAGAATCCATGTCAACTCCTAAAAGGTATGAGAAGTGCAACCATATCCTCTCCTTTGTAAGAAAAGCCCTGGATAGCTGATGTCTCTTCTGCTCCATGACAGTGTAGGTGGTAATGGACAGACTACTTCAATGCATGGGTTTCTGTGCTTACAAATGTGTGGCTGTGAGAAAATGAGCATGAGTGATTGTATTTAATTTGTTGTTTAATTCATTGTTAAGTATGATCATCTTCCTCTCTTACAGAGGCTTTCCTGTATTCATTTAGCTCTGTTGTCACAATATTACTATGATATTCCAACCAAATATTACTATAGCCCCCAAAATTGCCCTGGTTGATTTATAAATAATGACAAATTCTGCTTTACTGTTGGGGAATCAATATAGTATAGACAGCTGAATGCATCTGCGGCGGATTTATGAATGACTTCTCTGTAATGCCTGTAATGCATTTTATGTAGTTATATCACAGTTACAGTTAATGGTGTGAAAATGTCAAAAGCTTGATATTTCTCTGAAGACCAGCAAAATGCTTATTTTTTTTGCCCCTCCTTCCCCTTTTTATTGAGTCCAGCTATTTGTTGAGCATCTCTAATTACAATGACTTTTAAAAGTGTACTCATTACTTGCTGATCTGGCTTGTAGAGTTTTCTCCTATTTAGATGCATAACCACAGAGCTCTTGCTGTAAAAGGTATCAACCATGGAACTGGGCTTTGCTCCTCAATTATAGTTCTCCTGTTACTTGATAATTACAGGTTATGATTACAGGTATCAAAATTAATTACAGCATTTCAGCTACACCATTTTTTATACAACAGTGCTGTTATTTACATGATAGTGTAGAAATGCTTGGAAATACGTTGATAGAAAACATGAGAAAATTTCCCTTTTCCTGAAGTCTTTGCTTGGGTTTCAGTCAACATTTGAAGAGTGAGGATGTTTGAGGATACAAGCGTAAGAGCACACAAGACGAAATGTGATTCAGTGGAGCTCCTGACCAGAGCAATGGCGACTGCTTTTTGTTGCGTGTATAGATGAGTGTTTTTGATAATGAGGTTGATGAATGAAGAATTGGGCAAAACAAAAAACTTATTTCAGAGCCTCCAGTTGTTCAGAGGTAGCTGCTTGGGCAAAAATCCCAGAGAGGCTGGGCTTGCTTTGGTTACCTGGGCGTTTGGTTGGGCTTGCTTTGGTTATGTGGAAGTTTGCCATTTTCCCTTCTTTACTTACTTGGGTGCTATTCTGATGGAACTACAAATAACGATCTGTGTAAATACAACACAAATACACAGGAGTATGTTGTCTCTGTTTCTTTCTTTGATGTTTGAGGGTGGTGAAGACCATAGCATCTCTATATTTAGCATTTTATTTATGTTTCATTACTTGATTGATTTTTTTTTTCCTTTATGTAATATTGTCTTATTTGTCTGTGGTTTTTTTTAAGCCAGCTGTCATTAAAATACATGAGGGTACTTTTACTCATTTGAATGGCAGTTAGTGTCAAAACAAAATTTGTTAGAATCTATTTTACCTTGTAATGAAACTTGTAGTGCTGTATTTGCTGCATAACCACGAACATTATGAAAATTAGCTACTGCACCTGCTCAGTACTAAATATTCATTCTTGCATAAAAATATCTGTCTCATCCCTACAATACCCAAAGACCTGTTCTGAGAATGCTTGGTAGACAAATTCTAGTAATTTTAATTTAGGGTCTCTCTTTTACTTAGCGAGCAGAAACAGGCTCAGCTGGTTACAGTCATGTTTTGTGAGGCTGCAGTACACAAACCCATTTAATGGTTTCAGTGTTCTTCCTGATACCTTGTTGTACTAAATTTTAGGCTGCTGAGATCTGAATCTGTTCAGACAGTGACTCTGAAAATCTCTTTATAAAGCAAGCACCAGCTCAACCTTACATCTTGTGCTGTTGCTACAAAAAAACAATAGCATTTCGAGGTTAATGAATCCTTTCTATAAATGAGATGTCACTAAGCAGATATTAAGTATATACCAGAGCCTTGACAAGTTTTTATATGTTTTAATCCCAAAGCCTGGTTGCTTGCAGAACATTGAAGATTACATAGCATTTCTAAATACATCTAATCCCCAGAGTCACTGAAGCTTGTGACATGTTATAAGCATTCTTATTAAATCTGCAGAAGTTGTGTCTGATTTTATTTTGCCAGACTGTGCGAGCAGATAACAGTCTGGAAGGGCAGTGATTTGTCTGTTAAAGAGTCAGTGAGTAACAGGGGGAATTGCAGGAATCTGTGATGAAACAGAGATGCTTTTGAACCCTATCTGTGTGGTGTCTTCAGGTCAGATTGTGCACGTACATTGTGTGTAGTGTAAAAAACCCAAATGGTATAACTGTGCCTGGCTTAGTGTATTTGAGATGAACAAGGTGGCAAACAGATTTTGCACCTCAGCAGCCTTCGGTGCAGTTTGGGGACAGACCAAGATGTACTGTGTTAGTAACCCAGTAATCAGGTACGCTGCCAGGCACAGGGTCTTGCTTCACGATAGAGCATGTCTCCTCTGGAATATTTCTGGGAAGATTCTGGGACAAACAGAGCTTTCTTTTAAATTATGCCTTTGCAGCTCTATGGACACTTACTTTGGGTTTACAATGCAGTTTTCCCTTGACTGCATTTTTTTAACAACGACAACATTACTATTTTAGTGTTAAGGTAAAATATGCATTGCTGATAACTACTCTTTTGTTTATGGATTTATGTGTGCTGTGTTGTAGGAAGAATGATTTCTTTTAATTCTTCCACATAAAAAACAGTTGTTCAACTACCCCTTTACCCTCATGAATGCTACTTCCCCCCTTCATTTTTCAAAGTGCTCTTCAGCTTCTTCTGGTTGGTGGTTTGGGGTTTGGTTTTTTTTCTTTTTAAACTCTGGTAGGTGTAGAAGCGCCTTGCATCTCTGCTACCTCTCTTCAGTTTGGCCAGTGAGTAGTTCTCCTTTCTGTTGTTACTTGGGGCAGTTTGGGTATACTATTTTGACCTATGGCTGCATGCAATTATTACTGCAGCTTTTAGCATTCAGTCAACTTAGGCAGGGACCTGCATTCCTTTTCTGACAGAGTTTTGGTGTGCTGCTCTGCAGCAGGCTTGGACTCCAGTGCTTTTACTGTCTTACTTGTAGTAGCAGTAATACAAATTAAAAGAAAGAAAGAAATCCATACCAAGGAACTTATCTCTTCACATCATCATCTAAATCACAACTTCACTGATTTTGTTCAGCATATATTGAGATTTCACTCCAGAATCTTTTGTTCTCTTGAATTAATACTTTAAAACTTTTTTCAGGTATTTCTAATATTAGTAAGAGCTTGGTAGCCCATAGCATAGAAATTAACTTTTAATTAACCTGTATTGGAGGTTTTTGCAGTGCCTTTGTCTGCTTTTCATGTACATTGATAGCAAGTGAGTATGGAACCCGCAGCATTTGTCTTGTACAGGGGGCTGGTCTAACACCATTTGCAGCAGAAAATTAACCCCATTTGAGCAGAGCAAATGGGTAATTTTTCTTATGTACTCAGCTGGAGAATGAGAGGGAATGAGGAGCACAGGTGAGATCTGAGGGATGAAGTGACGATGCTTGAGGTCTTTCTGATAGCTGGCTGGAGGCTGTAACTCTTGTCATGTGGGGTTCACAACCAAAGGCCATAATTACCCTTATGAGAACGGGAAAGGAATATTGGCCTCACTTAACACCTGTGTTATATTGCATTTTAGGAAGCTGGAAAATGAATATATGCTGGAGAATGTCTCAACTTCCAGCAGTGGTGTTCCCTAATTAAATAACTGGACAAAATAACTTGGGGAAAGAAAGAGAGAACTACTTTCCTGAATGTTTTCTTAGTCCGATGTGAAGATTAGAATTAGGTTTAGGAGCTGAAAAATCAACTTTTTTCCATAACTGGAAAATATTTTCACTATAGGGTTTTTGTTTATTTATTTGTTTGTGGTTTTTTGTTTTTTTTTTTTGTTTTTTTTTGTTTTTTTTTTTTTTAGTAACGGGGCAAGTCGAATTTCTGTAGAATTTCCTTTTTTACTTCCCTGTTTTTCCCTTTTTTAGCCTTCATTCTTCCATTAAACTAGTAAAGCAAATTAAAATTTTGGGATATTTTAATACATTTTTGCTGTAAGGATCATCTATTTCTTAAACCCAGGAAAACTTCATAATAAAATACATGTTGCTTTATATGGAGACAGACACATATGTGCATGCACACACACAGCATAAAATACCAGATAATGTGTTCCGTGCTTCAGATGCTATTTGATTCAGTAACAGGGCATTTCTTTTTTCAAAAGTCATGCAATAACCCCTGGAAAATACGATAGTTAAGGAGCACAGTAAGAAGTCTAGTAAGACTAAGCCAGACATGTAATTATCATGGTAACTTTTAGAAGTCAGAAGGTTTTCTGAGAAATTCTCCTCAGTTCTATTTTATCTGTTTAGTATAGCAAGGGAACTGTGTTTTAATGGTCCCAATAAAACTTTCCCCTTTTTTGTTAGTAAAACAAACCATAGAATGAAGCTAAGCATGGAAGGAAGTTAAGCATGGCACAGGAGTGGGACGCAGTACCATCTGCTCAACTGTAACTGGGTTAGGAGTAGTAGTGCTCACAGTTGGAGGGTTGTTGTAGAACATGTCCTTTCAATAGGATTAGTTTTTGCCCAAATTAAATTATGCACATGAAGAATGATTATAGGCAAGCCCCAAGACTGGAAAAGATTAATTACAGGCCTATAATTAGAAGCTTCTTTTGCATAATCCTCCTAGTTTGATTGTGTGTTCATTTTTGCCCATATGTATGGGAGCGTATTTACTGTCCTTATGTAATTGAGTACACTGCCGTTTATTTGGGGTTTTTGTGTTGGTTTATTCTAGCTTTATTTACCAATATCATTTCAGTCTCTTCTCCCTCTGCAAAGATGGATTTACTTTAGATACTACACAGAACAGTTAATTATGAGGAACAATTGACTATACAGAGCATTAGACTTCTTACCCTGATACTGAATCTCTCCATTGGTACATGGGGTTATTAAAAAGCAAACAGGTGTAAAAGGTTGAGTTTCGTAGTTTTATCACTTATGATAAATGAAGAATTATCACAACGTTGCTAATATGATCAGCTCTGGCTTCTGCCTTCAAGTGAAAAACAGTTTATTTGTCTGACACAGTACATTTATTCGAAATTATGCAGAGTTTCTCTTTTAAAAAATGAATTGTATTGAACATGGAATTTTAAGTATTTGGCTTTCTCAGCAAGGCTATGAATCTGTTTGGGCTCACTCTGTTACCTTGGCTGCCAGACTGTCGGTAGATTCATGCAAAACTCTAATTCGAGATGCTGCAGCTGATGGCATGCTAATATACCAAAGACAGATACTTGTAAAGAGTACTACGGGCAGCATTGGGGGAAAAAGAAAAAAAAAAGGAAAGTAATTGTTTTATATGTTCAGTGCAGGATATAGATGTGGACATAATGAACTGGCCTGGTCATTAGCTTCGTAGTGTATGGAAATCATCTTTTGTGAGCACTTAGACCCAAGGTTTCGGAGGGGGGAGGAAATGCACTATTTTAATAATTGTGTCACAGTTGTACAAGCAAGGAGTAGAATTAAAGTTGCACAAATCCAACTATTTTCTTAGTTTTTGATGGCACTTTCTACCTTAATCTGGAATTATTTTTTGGAAGTAAATACTGGATCATAAATTGGAAGCAAAGGACTCCTGGATGTCTGTCACAGGTTGAGAACACTGAGTGTGACAACTGAGGTCACACTGAAAAGGAGGGGACATGCACAAGCTGGGCTGCAGCTATAAGCATCTGAAGAATTGCTGTGTGTTTTGTGCTTCCCATCAAAAGCAAAACTATGTGTGGACCTTCAGAGGTAACTGCAGGTGTTGCTCTGAAGACCTATCTGTGCAACAGCTGTTTCACACTTAATATCCTGAGCTTTCCAAATCTCAATCTGCATATTAATTCTTTTTACTTGAAAATGTTATTCCTGTTTTTGGTGCAGAATTCTCCCGTTGAGAACAGTCATGGTCCCTGGTCTGTAGGAGGACTACTTCATTGTGGTGCTATTTCTTTCCTTGGGGCTGAAGCAGACAGTATGATGCAGACTATGACTCTGTGAAGTACCTTTTTTCCTCCCTTATTTTTTCTTTCCCCACACAAATAGTTGGCCTTCCTGTTTTGACTTAATAGAATGTGCCTCCTTGGAGATGGAAATAGCAAAAGATATTGCAGGTTTAATCAAAGGGTAATATATCTGTTTCCAAATTATTGTGTGTCTGATAGATTTTTGTGTCAGGTAGAAGAAAAGCCATAGGCTCTAGCTTTTGAAGTGTCAATGATTTCTTAGGTAGTGAAGCAATAACGGAATGTTGTTAGCTTTGGGGCAGCTTGTTTCCTGAGTGCACGCTAAGATTAAAAAAGAACGAACAAAAACCACCTTGCTTATTATAATCTTAAAATGTTTACAAAACTCACCTGGCTGTCCATCAAACCAAGAAGCCTTTCTGTTGTGTTGCTGGTGAATAGAAACTGTTAGCTCATATAAACAAGAGAAAAATGTCTGTTTTTAGTCCCCAGCAGTAAAGTCAAACAATTCTCAGTGTAACCTCTCTCTTGCCATCTCATCAGTCTTCTCAGCATATATACATCACTACTGAAAGAACACACAGCTTCTCACCTTTTTTTCAAGGCATAATTACAGATATGTACTAGGTAGGTTAAGTATATACTGTTACGAGTTGCGGTGGATTCACCCTGACGGGAGGCTAAGTGCCCACCAAAGCTGCTCTGTCACTCCCCCTTCTCAGCTGGGCAGGGGAGAGAAAATATAACAAAAGGTTTGTGGGTCAAGATAAGGACAGGGAGAGATCATTCGCTAATTACCATCACAGGCAAGACAGACTTGACTTGGGAAAAATTAATTTAATTTATTGCCAGTGAAATTGGAGTAGGATAATAATTTGTATGAGACAGAGTATAGAGCACCTCCGTAAGAGAAAGGGCTGTTTGCCTTCTTAATTGCCCTGTGCTTACTGTCCTGAAAGAGGCATTATAGTGCTTATCCGGAAGCATCTCTGGCTGAAGCTTCTTGAGTTGAGACTTCAGTAGGATTTCCCTCTTCTCCAAGTCTTGCTGTATTTTATTGTAGTGGAGGCCTTGATTTCTTTCCTGTCTGCCTAGTAAAAGCTCTGCATTGCTAACGATCTGTCTTCAGTTTGCTGTTCAACATACGCACGTACCCGAATGTATTCCCTACTGTATCGGAAATGAAATTTTAATGTATGGAGCCATCCTGAATTAGTATGAACTTCAGCTACCTGAATGAAGATGTGGAGTAATAACATAAGCTTTAGAAGCCTGGAGGATACATACTTACCTGTGCTGTAGTTGTCTACAGCATCCTGAAATGCACACCTGTGGTTTCACTGTTACTCCAGATAAGTCATCTGTAGCAGTTCTTGCCTGGATGTCAGTCCAGAGCTCAGTGATTTTGTGGATAGACCATAAATCATCTCTATGTGGACTTGTAAAATAAGACAAAAACTGGTGTCAGGGGTGCAAAAAAAAAAAAAAAAAAAAAAAGACAAAACCAGTAACTGCTGTCCTTGTCAGCCTGCAGCCTTGATCTTGGGGGTATGTGTGCAGAATGGAAGTACTAGGTTTCTGCATATCTGTGCTAAATGTTCTGATAAATAAGTATGAGATTGTTGAACAGTATATCATGGTGTGTTCCTCTTTTTCAAATAAAGCATGTCCTCAAAATCAATACTGCTGGAGGTGCTGTGCTGTACCTTTAATAGGAAAGGTGGAATAGAGATATCTGTAAAACAGTTTTGTGCTTGCCTAATCCTGGTGGGACTGGAGAGCTCCCAGGCATAATTTAGGGATTTCTGGGAGTCTGTTTTAATTTAATTTAATTAGGACTGTCTTGTTAACTTCTGCAGCAGAAGGCATTGCGTGCATGGCACATGTGCCCAAGTCTAATGTACCCTTGAAGGTTGTGATTCTACTTGAAAGTTATTCTCTTACTGTTGCAAAAACACTTATCAAATGACCATTTTGCAAATTGCACATTTTAAACACCAAAATTCAGTGGGTTGTACTTTACCTTTCCCTTCTCGTCTTTGACTGTGTAACTCAAGCTGAAATGACCAAGTGACTGAGGTTTTTTTAATTTCTCGGTTGTATTTGTTCAATACCTAGAGTAAAGAGAATGGGTAATGATAATTAAATTTCCCCCAAAGGAGAATTAACTCTGGCAGCACGAGGGCAAAGCTTATCACCAAAGAGGAGCTGAATCTTCAAATTGAGGACATCAGGAAGCAAATTTGTGAGTGCGCGGGGCATTTACACTAGAGGGAAGCCCCACCACAACAGTAAATATGACTCTTAGAACTGTTTCACACAGCCATGTTAAAGATGCATGTCACTGTGAAATTTGCTTAATGTAAAAAAAAAAAATGTTACATTAGGAGAGGTGCTCAGTTTTCTAGCAACTATCATCACTAGAAAATTCCTGGAATTGCTAAGGGTCTAGTGGTGCTGCTTGTTTGTTCTGTTTCAAAGTTTGGTAAGAAAAGTAGAGGAATGTCTTAATTAGAGACATCCTCAGCTGAATTCCTCATTATTATTATTTTAATAGTTTGAGGTAATTCCAGATATACTATAAAAAAATATGAGCGATAACTTATTATTCTTAACACTACTTTGTGCATATTTGGCTTGGGTTTGGGTGTGGTTATTTTTTTGTTTTTGTTTGGGGTTGGTTTGCTATGTACTTTGGGATTTTTATAGGTGCTTAACATCATGATAATGCATTTTGGCAGGAGTAGTAATAAGTTGACATAAAGAGCTTCTAACAATCTCATTTTCTGTCTAGCATAAAGTTTCTTGGGTCCTATACGGCAATCAGTGCTATACAGGGAGGTGGTTTTTCACATCCATGCCATAGAGATTCCCTTACATACAGGCTTGTTCAGTTTGGTCTGCCTCTGTGGGTCTCTTCCACAGCAAGTGGAAAAAAAAATGAGAGGTAGAGGGGTTTTAAGTTGATTTATCTAAAGGAAGTAATGTTTTTTTCCTTATTGATGGCATAACGAGGTATAATTGACATTATTATGTTGAAGAATGAGAGAGGAGATTCTTGTGTTGGAGGCAGCAAATTTATCTTGACTTTTTTTTTTTTGTAAGAAAACGTTATGCTCTGAAAAAGTAAGCTAACAGTATTTTGTAAAGGCTCAACTTGCTTTGAAAGTCCAACTGTAGAAATGTAGCAGCTTAGAGGGCCCTTGGAGATCTTCCAACTTACCCGTCAAATAAACCTTTTATTCTTCTTAAACCAGCTGTTAGGAAGTGGAAAGAAACATGATGGTTTATGATGCTGATTAAAGCAGTAATCTAGTGTCTGCTTTATTCAACATAAAAGATGCGCTGATGAAACAGTGATAAGCAGTCAAATTACTGCCTCAGGTTAACAAACCTGCAATCAGTTCTATTTTTTTACCACCCCTCTAGTGGCTGTTTTTTCTCAGGCTCCTTGAACAACTGTATTTTAGTCTAACCAGATGTTTAATCATTTTAGTTTAATCATTGCTAGATACTCACTGACAAGAGATTTCAGCGTTCAAAGGCCTGACCTTGAATTCTTAAAATCACTGATTTTGGTACAAACTTGGTGTGTAAGGAATGGTAACTCAGATGTTAATTATGATTGCTTTAGCATATGGGAACCATGGTGAAGTCTTTAAAAGTACGTTGATTGCATTTCACACAAGTACAGTAATCTATCCAAATGTATGAAATTGCAGGCTCATGGCCACAGATGTTTTAATTTAGTATAATATGTCAAACAGTGTTGAGGTCTTCCTTTATGCAGATTTTACTGCTTTGGGTTTTGTGCGAATTTATCAGTAAAAAAAATGTCCTTGAATTGATATTCTGTAACAGTATTTGTGTTTTGATGTAGTTACCATTTTTAATCCACATCAAGATCATAAATACAATCTTCTGTTACATTTTCTTTTTAAAGTCACATAGAAAAGAATGGAATCTCACTTTTCTTGCTAGTAACATTTCATGTGGTTGCTGTTTTGTTTATATATGTGGATAAGGTGCTAATAACAGAATTCTTTATATTCAGATCAGCAGAGGTACTTCGTGGTACTTTTCAGCTTGCCTTTTGAAAAATAAGTCTGTATGAATGAATAGCAGGACAGTGACAAGAAGTATAGCTGGAATGTGGTGTTATTTCCAGACAATTTAAGAGTTTGAGTGGTCATACTAGTTCAGTCCAAGAACTTTCTCCCAACCCCATTTAAAAGCACATTCTGTAAATTTCAAAAGATTGCCTAGTTTCTTTTCAGAAATACTATAAATCAAAATGCATAAAAACTTATTTTTGAAAAGAAAAGCAGGTGCACCAGCTGCAAACACTCTAATTAAAGCCTGTTCAAAGTCTGTTCTAATAAAATGGAAAGAAAATAATGTTTCTAGACATCTGGACAGCAGAATGCATAGCTGTTGTTGAGTTAGGCATAGATTTCCACCACCTTAATCCCCATTTTATGCTTAATGGGCTAGAACATATCGTAGTAGGCTTGGCCATCTTTACCTTTCCTGCTTATCAAAGGTTGAGCTGATCGCAAATGTCCTTTCAGTGCAGAATAGCTGTTGTAACTAGACTCTGTGAAAGCTCTACTTATTGTACTTGGGTTCTTTTTTTTTCTTTATTGTGTCTGATTTTTACATTCATTCCAGAACTAGACCAAGAGGTATGTCTCCATGGTATTTAGACTTTAATCTGCACTGTGTAAAGCCAAATTTGCAAAAAAACCTCAGCTGGTCTGTTGCATGTTAGGAGACATGGAACTTCCATTTTACTTCAGAGTTTTTTTCCAGAACATAATATTGAATTTATATTAATAAAATAAGTCCTAGAATATCAAGTTCTTAAATGCAACTTAAATAACATAGAAAATTGTCCCACACAGCCAAACTGTTTTCTGTGTTTGAAACTTCATTCCACTGGCATGATGGAAATACGTAAGGAAAAATTTTAATTCAGTCTGTAGGTCTGCTGCCACATGGGGATCTGCTTCAAAGTTTTTGGAAGTTAATTGGAAGACCCTGTTATATTTGATTCAGTGAAGTAAGTCTGTGATGTGAACTTGTCTGAGACTATGAATTAATTACTTGTAGTTTACCAAATCGTTGATAATTTTGTTTGTTCGTTTGTTTAAAAAAAAAAAAAAATGATTTGGGTAGTCAGAAACTTTCTCCTCCTATCAAGTTTAAATTTAGTCATGGTCAATCTACATCCATTCAACTGTGTACCAGTATTTTAAACCAAATAATTATTGCCTAATATTGGTATTTTCTTCACTGATGTAATCATAAGATATTCTTGTAGCTCCTCACCTTTCATGTTGTTATTTCAAGATCTTTTCAACTCCTCAACAGATACACTGTTATTTCTGTAAACAGAATAGTAGCTCTCTTGTTCATCCAGTCCAATAAAGTGATATATATTTTTAAGGTGACTGCTTACAGTAATCTACATGAAAGCTTACCAATGGCTTTTACAGTATTTCTGACATTATGCCAGAAAACACCACGGCTGGTACATGAAAATTGCACTGGTTTTCTCTCAGCGACAGCACATACGTGAGTCACAGCCATGGTAGATACACCCAGGCTCTTTCTGCTCTTCTGTAACATCCACATGATGAGCTACAGAAGCTCTGGTTAGCGGTTCCTCAGGACATTACTTTATGAGGTACATCTTGTGATGTTAGCATCCAAAGTACATTTCCTTGTGTAATTAAGTTAAACTTACATTTGTTATACCAGTTGAAAGGCATTTAGTTCCCTGTTTATAAAGACACAGCCCTGACTTCTATTTTATAGGATCAGTTGAAAATTTCAAACACACAGAGGATTTGCCCCAATCATTAATGAATATTTGAATCAGTATTAAACCCTAAATCTCTTTTCAGTATCCCCTACTGTACTTCTGCCTTTGAGTATTATTCAAGAATTGCAAGGGGACAAAGTCAGAGCAGATGGACTTCAAACTTAACATTGCAGAGATTTACCTTGAAAGGAAAGCTTTGTGATTTCATTATGCACATGTTGAGAAGAGCTATTAAAATGCACGATACTATACGCCACAGCAGTATCTTCATGTTGTCTTGTGTTTATACAGTAGCAAACATACTCCATTTCTGCTCATGTATTTAAACCATAACCTTTGGTGCATGTGTTACTGTTTTGCTGGATGCTTTCACAGTTTTTACCCCCAGGAAGACAACGATCTTTGACTAGATACAAACACTGCACATTATACAAATTATCCATTAAGAATGTAGGGAGTCTTTCTCTGGTATCAAACAAATGTCTGACCATTTACATATTTAAAGATCATCACCATGTTTGAACAAATAAAAGAGTAAATGCATCTCTTGCCCACAAAAAAGCCAACAATTGCTTTTTGCATCAGTGTCCTGGGTCCAGCTGGGATAG
>NW_010100120.1:0-45672 GCF_000699245.1 Pterocles gutturalis | reverse complement strand
AACCCAAACCATTCTATGATTCTAGAAGAGACTGCATCAAGTGAAGAACTAGGAGAACAGATATTACAATCCCTGCTGTTTCTGTAAGCATTTTTATAAATTAGAGAAGCAATGGAATTAGACCAAAGGGATTGAGTTTCTGGAAGCTATTTACAACTGTAAACTAGGAAAGGAACAGGGAATTCTAGTTACACTGCAAGCTATTAAAGTTGTTTATTTCTCATTCCCTTTTTTCCCCCAAATGGCTCTTCAATATGAAAAATTAGTCTCTGTCAGCTGAGACTCTTCATAACCCACCCTGATCAGCAACCTTCATTGCTTTATTGAGATAAACGGGCCGTATGCAACCAAAACATTTTACGTAAATGAAGTTAAAAACTCAGAAACAAGGTTTTGTTATGTGAGAATAGAAACTAAAGAACAAACCTGGATCCACCCTACCAAACAAATTAGCAATGAGCAGCCAGTTCTTGAACTGTCCCGTGATTCAATTCCTCTCTGATAAAGTTGTGCAAAATGATTTACTGACTAAAAAAAAATTTCAATTGCTTTGGCTAGTATTTATTGTTATTATGAACACTAACTATTCCTACTGCTATCTAGTGTAAAACCTATTTCTTGCTTAGATACAATAAATAGAATAGTGATCACCTTTTTTATGTTCTGTTTTCCTCTCATAAAGAAAGAGGTATAAAATATTATTCTCTTCATTTAAGCCTTATTAATTAAACATCCTGCACACATTTTTGCTGTATTTTTTATTGGAAAATAAGATTTTGTCAAAACTGAAGCATTTTACAGCATAGCATCAAATGTTGCAAAAAGTGTAAATCAAAATAATGTGAAATGAGTTTTGTTTCAAATTTTTCTGACTTTGCTTAATATTTTCTAATTTAAACACAAAAAGTCATATACTGTCCATGATATTTTGTTTCCTCAAAATAAGGACTTCAGTAATTCATATCCTGTCCAATTCCTAAAGAAAAAATTGTTAGAATATATTTCCATTATATTTAAACAGTTTAATCTTTCAGGGATATCCAATAACTGTTTTCATCATAAGTCTCTAAATCAGTCAGAGCTCTGGGATTAAAGAGGTCTCAACAGATTTCCAAACCCTCACTGTTCAAGGTAGGACCCATTATACCTCTGACTTTCCAGTTTTTTCTTAATTTAACCCATTCTTGTAAAAACTATTAAAAACTAAAGAGAATTTTGCTTAAACCCTTGCTTTGAGTCAGGCAGAGTAACTCTGAATCTAGGCTCCCAGCTTCCAGCACCATGCTGTGCTCTGCCCTGTACACACTGAGTATAGTCCTTCTCCATGTGGCTGCTGGCAGCTGAGGGGGATTCAGCGTTTCTCCAAGGCCAGTGAATTGTGGGTCTCCTACTTCTGCATACTCTGGTTTCATCACTGAACCACTGAATAAATATACTCTCTTCTACCCTTGCCACCATTTTTCAGCTCAAATCTTTTTGATCACCATTAGTAGGCAGTGCAAGGTTTAAGCTTTTCCTTTTCTTTGTCACCACTCATCCTGCCTTTTGAATCTTGTTATTCCTGTTGGCTGTTTTTGAATGTTCTTTTCTTCTCTCCCCATAATCAGTTAAAGATTTCATGTCAGATTAAATGCTTGGTGGGAGTGGTTGTTGCAGAAAAATGAAAATCAGAAAGTTTCATATTCTCTTTGAGTCTATTTTTTCCCCTCAAATGAACAGAAAAAAATCAATTATTAGCTAGCATTATACAGCAACTCATGCTCTGTAATGATCCAGGCTCTCCATAGACAAAGAAAAAATAACCTGCTAAACTACACACAGCAGAGCTAACCTGTAATCATTAGCTCCAAAAGCACTGAATCTTCCCAACTGGGCTAAATGGAGAATCTCCATTAGTTGTCACTGGGGAGGTACACATTCTCTTCACAGGGCAGCAAATGCAAATGGCATAACCACAAAAACATGAGCAGGACTGAAACTACACGCATAGAAATGTGACTGAGTCTGTTTTCCAGCCTCCTTATTTCCCATCTTCCCATTAGGGACTTTTGTTAAAGAATATGTGTTCTGGATGGAAAAAAGTCCTTTTCACCTGCAGGAAGATTGCAGCAGAAATGATTCATGTCAGCTTGCTGTCAAAGCCTTCTTACCAGAGCCCTTCTTCCACTCACTAGTTTCCCCGCAGACCAAAGATTTCCAGTCCCCTATTAACAGCAGGAGAGAATGGCCGTGAACATTTGTGCCTGCATGTAAATTCACTATTTCTAATATCAGGCAGACAGAAGTATGTAAAATTACATATCTTGCATGGGAACAGCATCTTTTTATCCCTTCAAAAAACAGTTCTGCACCGGATAAAGGTTTTCCCTAATTAAGATTTTTTACTTAAGGAGAAAATTTGCTGTTTTCGAACCAGTGAAATAACACCAGTGTTGATATGCCATAGACAACCAAATACTATTCCTGCCCAGCTGAATCAGTGAGAAGGTGAGAATAGCAAGCCCTCAGAGGGAAAGGAATGTCAGGACACCAAATGCTGAGGTCTCTAATGGCACATTCGCATCCTGTGCAGGCAGGCACAGCTTATTGCACACCTCCTCACCAAGTCTCGCCCCTGCTGCCCTGCCCCTTCCTCTCCAGGTCCCGGCTCCAAGCTCTGCCCTGGCTTCTGCTGAGCCATCCCTCCCTAGCGCTTCCCTTTGCCCCCTCCTCCTGCCACCACTCACCATCCAGCGTCTCCTTCCCTGCCATGAGCTGCCTCCCTGCCTCCATTTCTGTTCCCCAAAGTCTCAAGTTTCTTCTCCGAGTTCTCCTCCATTCTCTTCCTGACACGTGAACATGGGGTTTATATTTTTGGCACACTAATGGCAAAACCCCATTTTTTTTCACCAGAAATCAGTTCATCACAGATTGTAAGCATAGTATCAGAGCACATTATTCAAAAAAGCATGCAAGTTCTGGCAGCTTTCCAGCACAGGAAAATACAGTGAATTATGTACACTTGTATGAAAGTTACAAAACCCTGTTGGGAATCCAACATGGATTCTCTCTATAGCTTTTTTTTTTTTTTCCTGCCCACAATATATTGCATTATGTGAAAAAAATACAGAGCTCTCAGGTATTTTGATATATATCTGTCTGAAGAAACTTAATACATATCTGACAACACGTATATCAGCTGCACACAGCTACAGAACTCTTTCCATTTTGGAGTAAAAAGAGCAAAATTAAAGACATTAAAACTGAGTGGTTACTTGGTAGTTAGGAATAAGAATGAGAATTTAAATTATATTTGTAAAGAAACAGGCCACAAGTTTAATTACATGCTTCCAGATTTACTTCTGCTTGCTTATTTTGTAAGCAATATTTTCTGCAAGAAATGTAGCATTTTGACAGATGAAAATGTCTGTGGAGGGCCTGCAGAAGTGAGGTGGGTGAAGGCTTTTGCTGCTTTTAGTATACACATCTCAGCCTTCATGTTTTGCTGACCTTTATTTTTACCATCTGCTGATGATGATGATAAGCAAACCTGCATTACCCTTACTTAAATTCCACCAACCAAACCCATTAAGAGTCACAACCATTGTCAGGAATGTAAGCCTTCCAGAACAATTTCGGGTGTGGGAGTCAACTAACCTGAGTATTCTGCTAACAGAAGTCACTGCTTCTGTTTAGCTATATTTTACATGTTTTCCATTTTGTGTTTGATGGGGAAAAAAAAGATACGAAATTTGCTGGCAATAGCACCTGTTATTAACAATAACGTCTCTCTGGAAGATGCTGGCATGTTTACTGTCAGCATCTTCTCACACAGGCTTCCCTATGAAGCACTCCATAGTACACTCTGCTGTTATGCATATTATAAATTGCTGCAGTTTTATTCTTGGAACCATTCTCACGCGTCAGGATTTTCCATAGCTTTATTGCAAACTTTGCAGTGATAATTTAGCTTGATTTCCTGACCCACGTTGTCTTTAAAATCCTCTGGGATAAGGAATTAGACACAACAGTGCTTCACAGTTTCTGGGTCTCTCCTCTCCCCCATGCCAATACAAACCTGCCCTGCATTATTAAAGGCACAGTCATACCTGCTTAAGCCACAGCAGCTAACTATGTCAGTTGATTAAAAGTCCTTGGGCAAAAGGTCAGAGAAATGAGATCTCACAGCTGCAGGATGACAAGCTGAAAGGGATGAAGAAGACAAAACCAGCATTTTTCCCAGTTCCTGCTTCCTCCAACCTGACAAGTTGTGATACAAGGTCCACAGGGCTGCTTTCCACCCTTGTCTTGGGGAGCCATTGCAATTCCTTTCACTTCACTGGGAAAAATAACGTGACTATGGCCAACCTGTGATGCACTGTGGTTGAATTTTTTGTTCAGCCTCACTCTCTCAGTTCCAGCCTGACATCTCATCCTGCATGCACTGGTCTGCTGTAGGTGAAGATGTAGCTGCTGGCCTGGCAGAGGTGTGGAGCCATGCCCTGCCTTGTCACTGGTCTTCCGGACACTTCCCCTGCTTGCCAGGTGGCCTCTGAACCAGGCTGAGAAGCTCAGAGCTGGCAGGTGTTCTTCAACTGCACCACAGCTCAGTGGTCCCAAGCACACAGCCCCATTGCAGCTCAGCTGACATCAGGATTGCAGGGCCCTCCCAGACACACAGTTTCCCTTCCAAGAGAGGGAAGAAGGTGTGGCTTCCCACCACTCATTTAGCCAGCCTGTAGGTCCAGGCTTTTGCTGGGAATTTGCCCTGTCCTGCCCAGGGGTGGGCCCTGACTAAAAGCAACGCCAGCAGACTGAAGACCTGGCAGAAAGAGGAGATTCTGTGTGTTCCTGAACCATGTTATTCCCTTTTATGAAGAACAGCAATTACTCTGTTTTGACATGAAACAGTATCTTGAGTGCTTGGATATTCCTGCAGAAGAGAAGCGGGTTTTCCACCACTCTCTGTAATACGAGAACATAATAGCAAATCAAGGTCTCACACTTATGATGGGCTGTGTCCTCGCTTTGGCTGGGACAGAGTTAACTTTCTTCATAGTAGCTAGTAAGAAGCTATGCTTTGTATTTGTGCTGAGAAGACGGCTGGTAACATACTGATGTTTATAGTTGCTGCCAGACAGTCAAGGACTTTTCAGTCTCTCTGCTGTGCCAGTGTCTGTAGGTGCAGGAGAAGCTGAGCCCCAATTACTGGCTTAGGTTCCAGCCTTAGGTTTGAGACCCAAATTAGTCAATGGTATATTCCATATCATGCACGTCATGCCCAGTATATAGATGAGGATCTGTCTGGAAGTGCTCAGTCTGTCTCCAGGTCATCTCTCTCTGGGTCACCCCTCTCTCAGGATTGTCTTCCTCTTTTGGTCAGTTCTCGGTCTCTTGGACACTTGGGCTCTTATCTTCTTTCCGGGGTTGTGGATTGGGGGTGCTCCATGCTCCGGGATAGTTAGCCGGGAAAGAGCTGAGCCTCGGTCATGGTGTAGTGAGCAGTATCACTGTGTATCACTCATTCGTATAGAAGTTTATATAAGTTATTATTATCATTATCATTATTTTTATCATTATTATTTTCAATTTTATTGTTTTTTAGTTATTAAATTGTTCTTATCTCAACCCCTGAGTCTCTTTTCCCTTTACCCTTCTAATTGTCTCCCCCATCCCTGGGTGGGGGGAGGGTGAGTGAGCAGTTGTTGTGATGTTTTGCTGCTAGCCACGGTCAAAACCATAACAGGCTGATTGAAAAATGTTTTGACAAAATTATATTCAAGGGAAAACACTTCTTTTTCTTTCTAAATGAAATTGGTATTTTCTCTAGAAAAATAAAACATTCAAAATATTTCTTGGTTTGCCTATGGGTTTTCAGGTTTCCTGTGTTTCATCTGTTTATCCTGTTCCTGAGCTGGGCCTTCCATGTCTCCCATGCTTTTGACCAAAAGGTTGAGTACCTAAAGGGCCTGACAGGTGCTCTCCATGCAGGGAAACCAGTACACTGCTGGCACTTATTCACATGCCTCATGTCACCAATATCCATAATATGAAATTATTTTTCTGCATTATCACTTTTGATGCCATGGTTGCCACCATGGTAAATGGAGCTGTTGGCCATATGATTCACAGGTAATCCTGCCCACAGGGATTCACCTGAGTCGGTTGTTACCACCAGACATCTTCAGTAGCTTTGCTTATTAGCCTTGCATCACAAAGATGAGATTGAGCCAGACTAGAAAGTGTTGTCAAGCTCATAATGGCTTGCTGTGCATTTATCTGTCCATGCAAAGGGGACGGCTACCCTGTCAGTCCAAGTGTTCCAGACAGCCTGGACACCACCATGGCCCCTGCTGGGCCTATGGCTGGAGATAACAGGGAAGGAAAACTGAAAATTAGGCCATTTGTGTCTACCTTGGCAAGACTGCCTGGTACCAAAGCACTTTGATTATTTAAGTCTCTGCTTTTGGCTCCCCTAAGACACATCTTATCTCTTTACTCCCTTTCCAAAGTCATATTTTTTTCCACTTCAAGAAATTATCTCCTACATTTTGTCCATTTACCTTATAGCCAACTTACTTTGCTAGGCACTAGCAAATGCCAGGTTGCCCTGTCACCTTTTATCATAAACATTATTTTTTCAGGAAAAACAAAGCAAAACCTTCTTTTGTCTTGGTGGTTAGGTTGGGTTTTTTTCTCCACCTGGCCAAAGCAATGGTATAGCCTCTTTCTGTGCACCCTGTCAGTATAACTGAAATACGTAAGAAGAAGCCATTCTTCCTCCTGACTGAAGTCAGAATACGCAGAGTCTACAGGGAGGCATTATTTTCAAGGAGGCCACTGGTGTTTTCCAGGGTAATTGTGGTACTGTCACAGGGCACTGAGAGAAAGCTTACAAGGAACTGTACAAAAACCTTCCAAGTCTGCTCAGAATAAGAGTATTTTTAAAGACCTTTTCTTAGGGGTGCCCTAGTGCTGATGGCTCAGAGAAATATCATTGAAAAACCATCTGAAAAAGTTGTTGTTACAGTAAACACAAATTAAATTTAATAGCCTTCTGCCCTCCACTTCGGGCTTCAAGTGCTCTCAAGAGGTCAATAAAACATTCCCTTTATTATAGTCTGTCAAATAATGCAGACAATGCAGGTGAAAGGTTCTCAAATAAGTAAAGAGAAATGTTGTGCTAAGCAAATAGATGAGAAAAAAGCAAAGGCATATGATCATATGTGCTCCGGAGAACCTTTACTTCCCAGGTACTGCTCGGAGCTGCCGTGTTTCCTCCTGCCCTGATGACGAGGTTGTCCTCTGAGCCTGCTCCTCACAACTACAGACTGCACAGCTGGGCTCCCTGTCACATTCACAAGCCAGTGGGAGCACTGCCAAGGCAGCGTCTGTGGCTTTCATGTTGGCACTTAAAGAAAGCCTTGTGCAACCCGTAGTTGGGGCAGGTTCACAGGATCATAGGATAATTCAGAGATCAGACCTGGCTGCTCCAGGCTTTCTCCAGCTGAGTCTTGAAAACCTCCAGGGACACAGACAGCACAATCTATCCGGGCAACCTGTTCCTTGCCCTGACTGTCCTCATTTCCTGTGTGATCTGATCTAGGTGTTCCTGCTCCAGCAGGGGGATTGGACTAGGTGATTTTTCGAGGTCCCTTCCAATCTCTAACATTCTGTGATTCTGTGATTCATGGAGAACAAGTTTGTCCATATATCCAGTCTGAACATCTCCTGTTTAAGTGTATGCCCATTGTAACTATGTAGCCCTGTAAGACAGAAACCGGCCATTGCCAGGAGCAAGCCATAAGCTTTGCATCAAGTTTGCAAGGACTCAGGACTGAGACTGTCATGCTTGCTCTCTCTGAACTTTCCTTGACCTGCCTGTAGCTCGGCTTAGCTGTTACAGCAGTTTTTATCATCAATCAGGAACCTGTGGATAATTTGTTTTACTTTTGTGTGTCTTTTTACAGTATCACCATGGTTTTATGACTTTAACAAAGTGGTTTAGCATAGAGAAATACAGGCCTGGTGTGATAGCAGAGGTCTTAAGATGTGGAGTGACTGGATGTGGCACAGAGGGGCACATGCATGGTGTTAGAAAAAAATGAGGCATGGGCTGACTCTGGAGACCCCACAGCTGTACACAGCACACCCACGACCAGTTAAAGAAACTCAGACTAGAGCTGGACAAAACTGGTTTTATGGGGAAAAAAAGAGAAGAAATTGTATCTAGCATATGTAAAAAGCATGATGTATAGTAAATTTGATTGTAACATGGAGCTACAGACCAATAAAGAATCAGTAAAGGTGTAAAAGCATTTAGCAATCATGTAAGAAAGACCTCAAGTTGATCCTAGAGTGAGGAAGAAGAAACCATCAACATGTACATCATATTCCTCCCAGGGAAGGACTCCACATGCTGAAAACTCATAGGAACACAATCCCACAACTGCTGCCAAAGTGAAACTACAAACCTCAAGACCCAGAGGAGCAGGGGACAGGTGAGGTTAACATGAGAAAAAGGGCTAGAAACTAAGAAGTGTATGTACAACAATTTCAACTGCATTATGATTACTGAAACTTGCTTAGACTATTCTTTATTTTTCTGAGACTATTCTTTATTTTTCTGTAATAAGACATCTAGACTACTAACAATTAGCCCATTAAGATTTAAATTATACTAACAATAATAGCTTTATGTATAAGGCGTGCTTTCTCTTTGCCTGTGAACAAGATTTTGAGTATAACACCATTGTGTCTCATCCTTCTACCATGCGGCACTGTGAAGAATCTCTCTCCACCTTCAGAGTAACCTCTTTGTAGCTACTGGGTAGCTGCCACTAGATTCTTCTGAAGATTTCCCTTCCTCAGGCTGAGGAAACCTTGGAACTTCAATCCCTCCTCACAGAAAAAGTGTTCCAGTCCCCAGCCATCCTGGGTACCCTCCACTGAACTCCCGGGTTTGTCGATGCCTGTCTGTTACTGAAGGACCCTGTACTGTCCTCAGTCACAAAGATGTGATTTAGTCAGTGCTGAGAAGAAGGGGGTGAACAATTCCCTGGATGTAGTACCTGTTCTGCTGTTCATGCAGCCCAAGGTGCTGTTGGCCCTTGCTGCTGCCAGGAGCATGGCTCTTCTCTGCCACCTCCTCTGGGGTTATGTCCGTAGAGCTGCCATAGGGCAGTCATAGCCAGTGTGTAGCATTGTGGTGGGGGTGGGGAGAACAGTCCCAGCTGCTGGATGTTGTAATTGTCCATACTGAATTGCATGAGGTTTCCATCAGGCCATTCCTCCAAGTGCCCCTCATCCTCCTATCCAGGTTGTTGATAGGTCCCAGGACACACCCCTGTAGTACTTCACTTCTGACTGACCCTTTAACCACTTAGCCCAATTACCAGAATGGTTTTTTACCAAGCTAGTTTTACACCCATTCAGACTATAAAGTCTTAGCTTGGATAAAAATACTGTGAAAGACTCTGTTGAAGGCCTTACTAAAGTCAAGGTAAATGACATTCACTGTTATCCACTTGTCCACAAATCCAGTCACTTTACCATAGAAGGCAGTTGGGCTGATCAGGCAGGGTCTACACTTGGTACGTCTATGCTGACTGTTCCCAAGAACAGCTGCCTTCATGCACTCAGAAGTGAGCTCCAAGAGGACACACTCCATGATTTTCCCAAGGATCAAAAGAAGGATGACAAATTTGGATTGGTCACTGGATTGTCCTTTTGCCCTATTTTGAAGAAGGGAACAATATTTGCCCAGTTTACAGGGTCTCTCCACCCCCAAACTCCATGACTTCTCAATCATGATTGAGAGGAGCTTTGCAATGGCACCAGCCAGCACTCCCAGCAGCCTCACTCAGTTTGGAGAAGTGCGATGGACCTACAGAGCTCCTTCTGAACCTGGCAGATTAAGTCGCAGTCTCCATTTCTAAGGGGCTCTCTGTGCCACCAGTTCTTATGTTCCTGTAGGTTTTACAAAAATACTACGAAATTTTGCTGCATTTGCCTCAGGGTTCCCTCTTACAGGACTTCTCTTTCAGAGATTGGCCACATGGAACCTGAACCACGTGAATGGTAGCAAAGGAGTCATAAGAAATGTAAAGGGGGCAAGAAAGGATGGAAACCACTGCAAGGGTTTCTGACCTCCTTCTGGGATGATTCTAGGGAAAAAATACTCATGGTGTACTTGAATGATGAGAAAGTCATACCTGATTTACATGCATACAATTGCTGGGTAAACACGATTTGCCTGAATAGAACAAACTTCGCAAGTGCTCAAGTGGTGGTTATATCACACATGCTTTGGTTTAGGGATGATGAGAGGAGGAAAGGAGAAAAGTGATGGTGCTGCTGAGACAGTGGTCTCTGAGCTTGTTTCTGGGAGGAGGTTTTGTCCCAACCACCCTTGGGAAATTGGTATCTCCAAGCTATTCCACATAGACTCTCTCTGGATCTCTCAGCTGAGCTCTCCTCCATCCAAACACTGCTAAGTTTGGCAGTATATTGCTTGTAAGAATCTGAGTAGAACTAATAAAAAAACAAGCAAAGTAACGGTGATTAAATTATTCCACTTACACCTCACTGATATTGTTTTGGGGATTTTATTTTTAAATTTGTTGTGTAATCTTCTATTTGATATTATTACTTCACGGAGACTTGTACTTTTGTTTCAATTTGATAAACCAGAAAACTACTTCTTGGAAAATTATATCCAAGAGGTTTTTCATCAGACTGATTCTATCAGGATTGTATTAGGAAACAGTAGAAAAAAGAGGTCTTAGGAAGTAGAGTATGTTGTAAAATCATGAATTTGAATGGCTTTGAAGGAATTAATAGACTTTGTCAATGTAAGCAGTGGTAAAATGACAAATGAGGAAAAAAATCAAATAGTTGGCAGCTTGCAGAAAAAAATATGCAACAATATTATGCTTTAAAATGTACATAGGGTAATAAATGTGCACTTGAAGCCCCTGTGGAAATTCAGCCTCTGCTTTATGACAGCATAATATTTCCAAACATTCCCTTGCTCATGAAAATTTTCCAAATTGCTGCATGTCTGACTCCTGGGGTATGTGTAAAAGCCCCTATGAAGTGTGCAGGCAGTACAAGAGCAAATGTAACAGAAATCTGACTTTAATCCAGCAGGTCTTCTGCTTTGATTTCTCCATAAACTGTAACTTTGTTCAAGTAAAAACTCCCTCCTTCTGCCTCTTCCTCTGATATTTCTTTGTGAGAGGGCAGGTTATCTGAGGACTAAGCCTCAAGGAATGATACTTTTAAAGGTTTCAGATTATCTGAGTTGTGGGTTTTATGCATGGAAACACAATCATTACTCCAAGGGAAATTAGCTCCTCCACATAGTGCTATAGTAGTTATACTATATTGTCAGCTGGAGTGAGATTTATGTTGATTTGCACCTGCTGAGTCCTTTGTTTCCCAAAGTCTTTATCTCATCATGCCCAGAAGTGCTACAGACTTTTAAAAATCTGATGCAAACCAATTTAAAATCTGATGCAAACCAATCCCAAAACAGTTACTTTTCCTGTTACAGTCACCCACACAATGCCCTCTACAACAGAAAGAGATCATCCGCAGGGCAAATTTTTCCCAGGAGCCTCGGCCTTTTCTCTGCTCAACTAGTGGTGTCTTGCATATGTTGCAGATGCTTTTCACTGTTTTCTCTTTCCACAACATATTGTACTTTGACAAATAAAATCTACTAAAACAGTAAACAAATATCATATGAAGGATGAAATGTGGAATCAAACTAAGAACAAAGGCAGAACTTATTTAATTGCATTAGCAGGCAGTAGGACAGAAAATATTTTAGCTTCTGAATTACGCAGGACAGAAAAAGCTTCTAGCTTCTAGGCTTCTACCTTGTAAAATCTTGTGAAATTTAGCATTTTTATTAAGAGATTCCACTTATACATTATAAAAACTGGTAAGGTTGTATAGCCAAAGCTGAGTGTCCTTCAAGCCATTCTGTCAACAATTACCAAAGCGGAGCTGTACAAACTCCTTTCCTGACTAGTTCTCTCTCTCTGTACAATGGGCATTTCAAGCCACATGCCCATATAAAACTACGCAAAGCAGCACATATATTAGGATGTTTGTGACTTGAAACACATACATCTGCAAGACCCTCCTCTTAGTGTTTTTTCTACAGAAGAGAACAAAGACAGTTTGCATAATTTAAATGACTTGAAGCCAGAATGATGCTGGTGAACTGTCAGACTCCAAAGAGAAGTAAATTGAACTGGGTGATACCTATAACTCAAGGGTTTACCCTAAACCATTGAAGCAATAGACCTAAGTGATTCTACTAGATGCTCACAACACACCAACACATTTGATTTGCTAGACTGGAAAACACTGAAAATATACAGAATCATGCACTTTCCTGGGGGAAAAAAAAATAGGATATTTGTACCAAAATACTAATTATAGAGCTAGTTTTCTCAGTTTTTAAAAAATATATTCCATACAATCTAAAGTTAACAAGGAGAGAGCCAATCAAATTGGAACAGCTACTAGGAAGAATGCTTCTTTTTTTTCTCCCCACAGAACACAACTGACACTGACATATGCAAACAATTCAGCTGTCTGACTTCTTACCATATTTAGGGTTACCAAGATCTCCTGAAGACTGGAATGTTTCCACACATGGAAAGAAAATCCAGTTATACTGGCCAAAAAAATCAAAACAAAAGAACTGAAGTATATATAAATTCCCCACTGTGAGACAAAGCCACTTAAAATGTATAAGGTTAGGGAGAAATCTGCTCAGTGAAAAGTCTTCTCTTTGATTGTCCAATATGTTCACTCATCTGCTCCAAAGCATCTGCTGTTGGTTGTTATTGGAGACAGAATGCCAGCCTAGATGGTCTACATTCTCATCTGTACTTCTGTTCTTATGTACATTGAAACATTTTGTGACTTTTTTTCCTACAGGGACATTAAAACTTTACAGCAATTTTTGTTAACAAAGCTTTTTGGCAAGCTACTTGGTAATATAGGACGAAAACTGAGAAATGTTCCCTCCGGTAGTCAGGATGACTTCATGTCGTGCATCAAATGAATCAAAACATTTTAATCTTGTATTGAAAGAAAAAACTTATTAATAATTAGTTTGTCATCTCAATAACAAACTAGGATAGCTCAATTAACTGGCTACTGCATTCCTCTAACTTAGTTCTGCAAATTGAAACATCAAAATGCTTGTACCAGGAAAATCCTTTTGTTACTGCTCACTGGGTGACTGCAACCACAAAAGTAATAACATGTCACTACATCTCAATATGAAATCGCAGCAGACAATACATTGCCCATACCACTGGGAATAAAAGTATAGCTGGATTAATGTCATCAGGTACAGCAGCTGTCTCTAGTATGTAAAGCCTCCTAAGTGACTGGAGCATAAATTCTCATAAGGAAAAAGAAGCATAATACATATTTCACAAGAAAAAGTTCATAAGATTTTGGCCTTGGTACTGATAGAAGGTATTTCAGTAATGAAGAGATATGTTTTCCTCTGTGTGCCGCAATCATCCATATGGTCTACTCTTTGGTACTTGATTTTTGGAGCGAGATGATTGACTCAAACATGCCTATGCTCTGCATCCAAACGTAATGAATTCAGTCCCCTACTTTCACAGGACCTGTTTCATGTTCCCTGTCTCAAAAAGATGTCAGTTTTAGCCCAACCTACTCCTGTTAGAAACCTCATCTAAAACCTGAGTGTGATAATAGGAAAAAATCCTGTCGGTTCCCAGCCAAACTCTTTCATGAACATTTGATATCAATCTAGGAAGGAACTGAATGGTACCCTGGAAGTGGTGATGGCAACAAGGGCACACCCAGATCTGTGCCAGTGTGACTGCAAGTACCACCAAAGCCAGCAGAACAAGCTGGGGTAAGGAAGAGAACTTAGACGCAGCACTCTCTCTTCAAGATTTGCCCTACGTGTAATCATGAACATGGTCTTCATGAAAACAAAATAACAGAATAAAAGCTGGAAAGTTTATGAGATTGTGTTCAATGCATGCTTCTAATGACACTTGGTTTCTACAATATTACCATCTTTTTTCAAAAATGTGATTTTTTTTTTTTAAAGCCTAAGACTATTAAGAATGAGCAAATTAAGTGCAAAAATTTTAGTATTATTCAAAGAAACACTGAGGGAAGGGAAAATAAGAGATACTCAATTCAAGGTATCAAGGTAGCAAGTCAAAGGAGAACAAAGGAAGGAGAAGGAGGAACTTTCTATCCTGTCAGATAAAGCTTTCTTCTCCAGTCAATTTTTTTTCTCATTGTTGCTGTTTACAAAGTGCCTGTTTAACCTAGAAATGCAAACGCTGATTTGTATATCTCACACAACTGCGATCTCTTGCCTCAATGTCTTGGACTCGTGGTCACTCTGGTTCTTGCTCAGGTACTGCCTTTGGACCGGAAAAACCTTTAGCAATTTCATGCACTAATTTAAGAGGATAGATTTGGAGCAGTCTTGTACTTTAATGTACTTCTTAGGAATGGGGAATCTGGGTTTGACCTTCCTCTGGCAAACAGGAAAGTGATCATTTGTTACATTCTGAATCCTACACGAATGTGTAAGGACACCGGACTTCCACTGACAAACTGGGAAGGTCCCTTCATAGATTATTTTTAACAGGAGAAAATAAGTGTAACTTAAGAGCAATTAGAACACAGGTCTAGTCTGAAACCTGGGCTGTATGAATTGATCATCAAACAGACTCTATAAAGAGTTGTCTATCAGCAGACTTATTAATGGGTATCACCCATGTAAAATAACTCTGTTTTCACAAGGCTGGTCTCTAAATTAGCTATTAAGAGGCACGAAAGAAATCCTAAAATTATTGTTTTCTGAAATCTACCCCCATAAACTACATGCTCGGTGGCTGGTAAATAAAAGAGTAGGAATGATTAAGAAATGCATAGAGAATGAAACAGAAAGCATCGTGTTACTGCATAAATGCACAGTGTGCCCACATCTTAAATGTTGCATGAAGTTCTTGGCAAACTTCTTCTAAAAACTTTATAGTGGAGTTAGAAAAGGACAGACAAGGGCAACAAATGCTATCAGATTGTGGAATGTGGAATGAATTCCAGATTAAATGAGACTGTAAAGAAGAGGACTTTACGGTTTAAAAAAGCCAGTGAAGATGATATGATGTTGCTCAATAAAATTAGGAATTCTAAGGAGAGGGACGTTTATTGCTTCTCAGAGTACATGGAAGAAACGGAAATCAGCCATTGCAAAATCATCGAGTAGCACATTTACAATAAGAACTACATTCTTCATATGAATCTATTTAAATTGGAAACTCATTGCCACAGAATTGCCACAGAATTTTACAGAGGCTAGTAGGATAAATGGTTTCAAAATACACAAAACAAATTCACAGAATTTAAGGTCGTTAGTAGCTTTTGAAAACAATGTTCTAAATGCTAAATGAAACTCAAGCAGGCTTTTAACTGCTGATTGCCATAAATACATTTTTAAAACATGTAAAGGCCACCTCATTATTATTAGAGTGGTCTGATCTGATGCATGTGCTCTAAAAGTGCTTGTTTTATTGATCTTAGCATTTCCAAGATATGTATTAATCACTAAGTCATGACAACACTGAGTTACTTCTGAGAATACACAGGTACCTGAAGAACTTTAATGTGAAAAATGAAGACAGTTCCTCAATTAAACAGTATTTTATTTACTAAGCCTCCTCATATACTCATTTTACATGCCCTAGTCCTACCTACCTAGTAGGTATCACAGGCCCTTTTAATAGTGAGATTGAGGGAACAGATTTTAGTTTAAAAGAAATCTGTAAACGTTGCATGAAGACAAAAAAAAAAAATATTAAAAAAAAGCTCACTCCAAAGAGCACAAAGAAAAAGATTATAATCTTAGATGTTTATGTGCAATTAGCTAACCATATACATAGTTTTACATTTTTTGTGCAGAGATCAGAGTTTCTTTACTATAATGTTAATATAGCAACAGCCCTTAATACCTGCTTTATAAGGGTTTTCTTTGCTCCACTTTTCACTGACTCCACCCCTGTAATGAACTTCTTACAAATATGTATTCCTTAGGAAAAATTGCGAGCTTCCTCATTGCTGGATGTTTTCACTCTTTATCTGAATGAAATCCTGTCTTTAAAATCTTTCCACAGAAAAATAATAAAGCATCTCCCCAGTCAAGGTTCATATATGAGGTCTGCAGCTGAAGTTTTATTTATTTTTCACAGTGGAAGGGCCTTTTCTCCAAACACATGATACAGCATCCTGAAATACAATTTAAACACATGCTCATACAGAAAAAGAAAATGTTTATTGAAAGAAAGCTTTGTGTATTTTATTAAAAGAGAAGACAACAGAGAACCACAGAATCACGAAATGGTTGAGGTTGGAAGACATCTCTGGAAACTGGCTAGTACAACCCTCCTCTCAAGTAGGTTCAACTAGAGCTGGTTGCTGAGGACTGTGTCCAGACAGGTTTTGGTATCTCCAAGGACGGAGATTATACTGCCTCTCTGGGCAACCTATGCCAGTGCTTGATCACCCTCACAGTAAGAAAAGGTTTGTCTTACATTTGGCCATTATGCTTGTTTCAGTTTGTGCCCATCGCCTCTTGTCCTGTCACTGGGAACCACTGAGAAGAGTTTGTCTTCTTTACTCTCCTCCATCAGGTATTTGTACAGAAGGCTAAGACCCCCACTGAGCCTTCTCTTCTCCACACTGAACAGTCCCAGCTCTCTCACCCTCTCCTGGTACATCAGATGCTCCAGACCCTTGATCATCTTTGTAGCCCTTTGCTGAACTTGTGTCTATGTCTTTCTGGTACTGATGAGCCCAGAACTGGAGCCAGAACTCCAGATGTGTTTCACCAGCACTGAGCAGAAGAGAAGGATCACCTTCCTTGACTGCTAGTGATGCTCTTCCTAATGCACAGGACACTGTTGGTTTTCTTTGCTGCAAAGGCACCTTTCTTGCTCATGTTCAACTTGGTGTCCACTGAGACTCCCAGGGCTTCTTCTGCAAAGCTGCTTTTCAGCTGACTGGCCACAGCCTGTCCTGGTTGTGTGGGGTTATTCCTCCCCATGTGCAGGACTTGGCATTTCCCCTTGTCAAACTTCATTAAACTCATGAGGTTCACATGGAACAGAGGCATTTTAGCAAAACGGCTATTTCTCATGCACAGAAAATATGTTTCTGTTTATCTTCTGTTGTATATCCCTGTGGTTAACAAGTTGATAGCAAATGTAGGAGGAATTTTCTGATTACTTTTATTTGAGATCATCAAGATTGAGAGTGCGGGGGGACAAAAAATAAAAATGTGAAGCATCATAGATTGAAAATAAATTCCTTTTATGGGCCTTGAATTATTATTTCTTGATTATAGTAGCTGGAAAGCTTGAAAGATGTCTGTGAATATGTAATTATCTAATACTTTATCAGTTAAACTTTCCAACTTCCCTGTTCTAAAAGGAAGCACAACAGAATACAAATCATTCTCAAAATTATTCTTTTTTTTTTTTTTTTTTTAAGCCTAAACAGGTGGTATTCACAGTGCCCAAGGAGACAAATTATCTGCATCAAAAATACCAATGTGGAAATACATATTCCAGTCTTCAGTCTCAAAGGGAGAGAGAAATGCAGGAAATATTTTCTATTAAGGTGCCTTGATGAGATGTAATTGCTATTCTCTCACTAACAAAGAGCTCATTTTGTATTTTAGAATGTTTTCATATTTGTTCCTGATTGTCAGAAGGAAGGAACCAATTTACTGTTGACAGTTTTCATATTAATAAAGCTTTTTACCTTATATCTGTTTGATGTATAAAGATATAACTTTCAGTTGAAACTTCTTCTGTAGGACTAGGTTATTCAATTGTCTTCAAAAGTCAGTAGCTCACTCACTACTAAGCTTCTACCTCTTCCATCTGATGTGATGTAGGGACTGTATTTTCACTGCATCACATGGTAAGGTTGTCCAGAAAACAGAATTAAAAGAAAGTGGAAAGAGGGAAGAAGGAAGGATAAAGTCAATACAATCTTGTTTGATTTCCCTTCTGAAGTACAAAACAGTGAAATCATTCTTCTTCCTGGATATTCACCCTTTTTGACCTTACTGTGCATTTCTCATGATTAATTTCTTACCAAGTTCTGCTTTATTCATCTATTTCTGGGTGTTTTATTTTATTTTCTAAAACCATGTCCGTCTGCTACTCATTAATTTCTCCTTCACTATTTCTTCTTCCACTCCATTTCTCTGCTGGCTCCATTTCCCCCTCTGAGCTTCAGACTGAATTCTGTGATTTCCATCACCTCTGATAGTTTTTCTTCCCCTGCTCTTTCACCTTCACTGATTCTAACCTATTGCAGCAGTTGTCTGTGCTTTTCTATCTCTTTACTTGATGCTTTGGGAATGGACATTCCATCTCCAAAATATCTCCAATCCAGATTATTTGATAAAAAGTTTTTTTTTTTTTGTGTTGTTTTTTGAAGAATCTAAGAATGGCTTTGGCTGGGAAGAAATTATTAATGTTCTATTGTTCTGTTTCTGTTTAGGTAGCGATGACTATAAATTTCCCCAAAGTATTTGATCCTCTCAGAGTTTCCTCCAGCTGTGCATGTCCTTGTGTTCCTTTAGTTCCTCTAAACATTTCCTCAATGTGTTGTTCCTAGGACTTCCCTTTTCACTGTCCAGTTCTGTGAGGTGAAGCAAGGGGAGAAGGGTCTTAGATCTGTTTCTTTGCTTCAGAGCTGACCACTGTGTCCACCTAAGCTCTCTCTCCAAACCATCCAGCTATCTGCTGACAAGCAATATGAATGTTTAACTTTCTCTCCACCAGCCTTCTGGCATTTCTTCTTTCTTGATCACTTTTGACAGCACTTTCATCTTGCTATTGACAGATAACCTGGTCATTTTCTTCTCTTGGCCCTCTCCCTACAACTTTACAGAAAAATTTTTCAAAATCTTAAAATACCTATATCTGAGATACAGTTATAAAATAACATAAAGAGCTCATTTTAACCCACTGTTTTAGTTATGGTCCCCATCTTGCAGCCATCCTCTAACCACCTCCCTTTTGCTTGTTCTGAACTAAAAATAATTCACCTTTCCTTGTCTTTATCTTACTCCTGCTTCTCAGCTCCAACCCCCAGCCACTGCAATGTCAATCCCCATTGGCAGTCAGTGAGCTCCATCCTAAATTTATAAAGTTTTTAGGCAAACATCTTTGAGCTCCCCACAAACATCCACAAAACGACCTTGTTTTTCTCTCAAATCGTTCCCTGAAACTGTCCTTTGCAATAACTCCTACAATAAATGGACTTGGCAGCAGTTGGATGTCTGGGAAACAGAGAGTGCTGCCTGCCATCCCTTCTATATTGTCTGTTCCTTGCACCTTCCAGCTCTCTTTTACATCCACCCAGTGCCTTAAACAAGAAAGGAATAGCTTTAGGAAAGCATCTTGTCTTTTGGCTTTTGTTTAGTGCAGCATTTAACAGATAGCGATCTTTGCTGTAACTGGAACTTCTAGACACTATCAGAGAACATACAGTATGCAGGATATCACCGCATATAGAAGTGTGACAGACATGTTCTGATAACAATCTGAGTTATTCTGTGAAAACCTGACAAGACCTAGGCACAAAGTGCCTGGCAGTCAAACTGTAGATCATAATGTCTCCTGGTGAAAAGCATGAAGTCCAAAAACTTCCAACAAGTTTTATCATAAGACAGCTAAGCTTTGTTTCCATTTTATTGCTTTATGTGAGACAAGCATTCTCAGAAGTGTAATATTTCCAATATTATGTGAAATTATAAGTGAATTCATGAAGTTATAGCTTCATTGGTACAAATGCTCATCCTCCTGACTGAAAAAAGCCCTATTAAGGTGACCAGCTATAAGATAGTCCGGGAGCCAGCAGTCTGAGACACAGAGACTGGGAAATCATTTATCTAAGGCCACACAATAACTCTGTCAGAGGACGAAGATATCCAGACACTGGCCTCTTAGAAGTTCTTTCTTCATGTGAAAAATAACAAAACAGATTAAGGCAATATGAAATTCTTCATCCATACAGACTTGGCTGTAATCTGAGTCTCATCCATATGAATCTTTTGAATTTATATGAATCTTAAGGTCAGCAAAAGTTTGAGCAAATACAGCAAGATAACACACTGGCTCTGATCACAACTTGGAAGTAAACCTAGATTTTAATAGAGCAGCATGTGTCTTCAGGAGATCCAGTTGTGTCAGAGAACAGTCCTGCAAATGCTGCTGTATCCAGAATATTGCATCTCATCATGTCTGAAAAAAAAACTGCAGAGACCTTCTTAATAATGCACAGCTATATACTATTTTTTTTCTAATCTAGTTTCTGCATTTCTTTTTTTCTTTTTTTTTTTTTTAATGGATTCGGGCATAGGAAATATAATTACCAAAAATCTGTGATATAGAAGTACAAGGTTAGATACAATTCATAATCCAATGGATGAAATGTTTGAAATCTCTCACTTAAAATTGTAAGTGGCTTATAAAAAAATTGAAAAAAATGAGACAACACTTGAGGGACATGATGATGGTTCTTAGATTGCTATCTAAGAAACCAAGCTGATGACCTGGAAATAAGTTCATATTAGAAAACATAATATTGGCTCTGGTTCCTGAAGGCAAAATAACCAATATAATCAAAATATAATACAAATATAAACTTCTGCAAAAAGACTGTAGATGGGCCAGACACAGAGAAGTTTGAAATGTTTTTACAGTATTTCTTGGCTTGTCAGATTTTTCCTTATGAATGTCAATTATACAACATCTCAAACAATAGCGGAAAGTCTAAGTCTGAAGAAAAGTTTTGAGAGACATACAAAATAAAAATCTAGTCTGCAAGGGTCATAAGTCACATTTTGCTTTGATGTTTTCGGTAATAAATATGGATTAAGAGAAAAATAGGCTTTGAGAAATTAGAATAGGGAGAAAAAATAAGTAAGTCTAATACTTTAATTCTAAAATTAGTGTAAAACTGATATAAAAAATAGTAAACTTCTGCTGGGAACTCCTACGCCTATCACTAGTGCTCATCGTTGTCACTACTTCTCTAAGTCCTTCCACTATTATTTGTACTATGACACTTGGTCTCTCAGCTCTTTAACAGTCCAAGAGCAATGATTCGATGCACACAGGTACACACACGCACATTTGAAAATTCTGCAAAGAACTCTGAGGAACCACCAGGAAATCCTGAATTGGAGTGAGGTGGGTTTTATTCCTTGGATGGCGTCCAACAGAGTTCTCTTGCATTCTGAGCTGCTCGCAGGTGGCTGCAGCAATCTGTACCTGTCCTTTAGAAACAAGCATATATAATCCCAGTTATCCCCTGCCTCTCTTCCATATGCCACACTCAGTGTGTCATACCTTGAACGTGGCGCTACGCAGGTCAAAATGGATGATGCGTTCCTGGTCATCTGTATGATTTCATACAGATGTCATCAGCGCTATGGGGTCCCATTTCCAGTCAGTGCTTTTTGGGTCACAAATATATTTAGAGGTTTTTGTCAAAACACAAAGAATTTTAGAAAACTTTATTATTTACTAAGCTTTCCCTTGTCTCTCAGAACCCTGAAGCTAAAATAATTTATAACATTGATATTTCACCAACCATAATTTTGTAGCCAATTTCCATTTGCCCTTTGCATTGCACTTATGAATAGTTGTCAGTTTACATTTGGTTCACGTTTGGTTCTTGCTTACTCCACTAACTGCATGGGCAAAACTGTGTTGAGCTGTAATTTGACTCACTGTTAATTGCTGACATATGGCATACTGAACAAGGAGGGGAGGGAAAAGTACTCCTAGGGGGTAAGTGATTAGCAATCTAAACATGAGAATTACTGACATTCGTGATTTTACATTTTCTGACTGTTCATTCTAAAATCCTGGCTCTCAGAATGTGCTTCGTTTCTGTTTATTTGGAAAGGAAGGTGCAGAAGATTCTATGGTGAATTACTTTATAAGAAAGAAGTCAAAAAACTCATAAATCCTGCAAGTAAAGCAATCTCCCAGAGATGATCATCCATATTTAAAACTATTTACAAATGGGGCATAGCGTGAGCAACTGCATACAGTACTTGAAGCTCTCAGATGGAGAACAGATCATTTACAAACACCAATGAGCATTGCCTGGGAAACTTGCTGTATGTACACAGAGGACACTCGAAGGAGAAACTCCTCATTTACCACTCACACTTTCTCTACCAGGGAGATTATTTGGAAATCAGAAAATAACACATCACCTACACTCTCATAATCAAAAAGATGCTGTTTGAAATATCCACCCACTAATAGTCAAATGAAGAGTGCAATAATGTGAAAAGCAGAAGAGCAATTCTTCACTTAATCAAGTGAGTCAGTAGCTGGAATATTTTAAGAAATTACTATTTGCTCAGATATTGCGTATATTTTTTGATGATACAGTTTAAATGCTAAAAAAAATAGCAGAGACCTTACAAACTACAGATTCACCTTGAGCAAGATAGCCTTTAAGACATGGGCTATATCAGTTCAGGAAGGATCAGATTTACCTGTATTTAAGCAATGATGAGTGTTTTACTACTATTTTCATCACCTGTAACTGTCTGAGTAGAAATCAAAATAGATTATCCTCTGACATAATAAAACTGTCTCAGAAATTAAGAGTACTAAGATATTATTAGAATTTTTCTTTGAAATAAATTTGTCCCCAGTGCTAATAAAAAGGCAATTCCTCATCTCTGTAATGGCTTCTAATCTAAATTCTATGGCCCTCAATTTTAATTACTGATACATGAAGCTGTCCCTGCCCTGAGACATTTTAACTCCTTATTGGCCTTTCTTTTCCATAGGCTGAGGAAACTAACATTCTGAGCATGAAGGAGAGAAAGAAATGCATCTGCAGGTGTGAAGAATGGACTTTCACAGCTACAGGTAGGCTCAAATAGATCTCATTAGCTTTAGTTCAAAAGGGGTGATAAGAAGCAGACAACTGTTGATCCAAAACCAAGAAGCCAGTCCTGGTAACAGGCAAAGCTCCTTGTCAGAGAGAGACTTCAGAAAACATCAGGGTATGAAGACAGGCTTTGAGATTAAATTCATCTGGACATATCAAGGAAATGAAAAACAAAGAAAAAAAAAAAAGCAAAATAGGTACAAAGAGAGAAATAAATGAAATTAATATAAGGCAGTCATGAAAGGCTCCTTACACTTATAAAGTGACAAGTTCTTGTTTTAGTTTAACTAAATCAGTGTGACATGAACATAGACAGGCTTCTGGGAACTCCACGGATCCTCCCAGAATGTGATTTCTGAAAACTGGCATGAAAGGTCTTGCCAGACTTGTCCCTGTCCAGCTGTTCTATCAAAAAAGAATAGGTGAAAGAACTTGTCCCTATTAAATATATTGCTCAGTGAGCTGCAGTCCCACAGCCTGAAGACAGGCACAGACACCATCATGATCTAAATGTAGGGGACCTGCAGACACTTTGCCGAAATCAGACCAGTAAGGAAGAGTACATGTTAGGACAGTTATTAGAAGATGAACTCACCCTTAATCCTAAATAATGAATCTATGCCTATGAATGACTACAGAGCTTATGGAGGAAATGCAACATGTACACATTTACATATATCTGTGCAATTCCTCAAAATTTCAGAGAAAATTACACTTTTCCCTTGGAAGATTGAAGATGTTTTGGGAATTATTTTTATTTCCTGACTAAAAATTACTCTAACCAAGCCATTCCTCAAATTTGATATTTTCTTGCAGAAAATTTGAACCATTCCAAAGACTTCAAACACAAATTTATAATACCTTGGTTTCACAAATACTGTTGTTTATTTTCAAAATCACAATGGCGTAAAAGCTATACCTTTAAATTAAAAATCTCATTTCTTTGAAAAAATCTGCACAGGATTGCAAAAGTTTAGGTTTTGTTGCATCCTGTCCCTAGCTACAACATAGCATGCTGGTAGTCTTGTCAAGAAAGCACCAGTCACCGGCAGGGCTTGTAGACAAAGGTTGTGCCCTGCTAAAGCTCAAGCACAGTATCACTAGCAAAGGCACAAAAGAGCTAGAGAAGGTATGGTAGCCCCAACCCATGTGAGCTAGCTGAGAATATTTCTGGGAAGACATCTGGCAAGCCATGTGTTGCAAGACCTTTAGACCAGGCTTCATAAGTCCTTTTGCCTCCTGGAAACAGCCTGTGTGCTTCACCCAGTGTCAACTATCTCTACCTATTATCCTTTAAACCATAGTTTGGGAATATTGAGATAAACTGCTGTTTTGCAAGGAGTGGGTCCACTGAGTCATGCCAATTAAGAGGATTCAGTATCAGTAAACCAGAATATGACTCTATTCTGATCAGAATTCAACTGTAAAAAAACAAAACGAAACAAAAAACAGACAAAAACCAGACAAAACCAAACCTACTCCTACCTATTTAACACAAACTGAGGTGGATTTATTTGCCCTTTCAGCTGAAAAGCTACATCTAACATGTACTCATATGACTATCTCTGTCTTGAGCTTTCAGATGCAAAGCATGAGTTTTTGCTCAGTGGCTCACCTACAAACACACGTGTTAAAAAAGGAAAGATCTGCATCTAACCCACTACAGAGCAGAACCTGTCTCTTTTAACCAACGATATTTAGAATAAAACAGATAGCAATACTGGGGAGAGGGGATAAAGCAAAACAGTCAAATAAATGTCCCAGATTTATTTAAAAAGCAACTGAGGAAACAAGCTCTCTGAAAGGAGATAAAGGCACTGGTAATTCTGACAGCTCTGTCTAAGCCTGTGCCAGCTACATTCAAATGAAAACTTCATTCCCATTCGTGCTAGGCTTTGAAAGATATTTCTCTAGCAGCAGGATCTGACTCACTGGCAGACTTGTCAAACAGTTTAGCTGGCAACCTTGAAGCTGCCTCTGTGCAGTAACACAGCTCAGGGCAGGCTTATTTCCCTGTATGCCAATTCCTTGGATAACAGTTGGGCTTTCTCATGGAGATAAAGCATAAAACTCACTTGTAATTTTGGCTGTTTTCAACACAATAAAACCTATTATTTTGTTAAAGTATTTTTTCTGAAATAGACCTTTTTTTTTTCCAGTTTCATAGAATCATAAAATCATAAAACGGTTTCGGTCAGAAGGGACCTTAAAGATCATCAAGTTCCAACCCCCCTGTCATGGGCAGGGACACCTCCCACTAGCCCAGGTTGCTCAAAGCCTCATCCAGCCTTGTCTCGAACACCTCCAGGGATGGGGCATCCACAGCTTCTTTGGGCAACCTGTTCCAGTGTCTCACCACCCTCACAGGAAAAAATTTCTTCCTAATATCTAATCTAAATCCACTCTCTTTCATCTTAAAATCATTACCTCTCATCCTAGCACTACACTCCCTGATAGAGAGTGCCTCCCCATCTTTCCTGTAGGTCCCCTTTAAGTACTAGAAGCTGCTATAAGGTCTCCTCGGAGCCTTCTCTTCTCCAGTCTGAACAACTCCAATTCCCTCAGCCTGTCCTCATAGGAGAGGCGCTCCAGCCTTCTGACCATATTCAGGGCCCCCCAATGGACTCACTCCAACAGGTCCATGCCCTTCCTGTGCTGAGGACTCCAGAGCTGGATCCAGTACTCCAGGTGGGGTCTCGCGAGAGCAGAGTAGATGGGGAGAATCACCTCCCTCGATCTGCTGGCCACGCTCCTTTTGATGCAGCCCAGGATCCGGTTGGCTTTCTGGGCTGCAAGCGCTCACTGCCAGCTCGTGCTGAGCTTCTCATCAACCAACACCCCAAGCCCTTCTCTTCAGTGTTGCTCTCAATCCATTCTCCGCCCAGCCTGTATTTGTGCTTGGGACTGCCCTAACCCACGTGCAGGACCTTGCACTTGGCCTTGTTGAACTTCATGAGGTTTGCATTGACCCACCTCTCAAGCCTGTCAAGGTCCCTCTGGATGGCACCCCTTCCCTCCAGCGTGTCCACCACACCACACAGGTTTGTATTATCAGCAAACTTGCTGAAGATGCACTCAATCCCACTGTCCTTGTGTCCAACAAAGACGTTAAAAAAATCTGGTCCCAGGATCAATCCTAAGGAACACCACTTGTCACCATTCTCCACTTGGACATTGAGCCGTTGACCACAACTCTTTGAGTGTGACCATCCAGCCAATGCCTTATCCACCAAGTAGCCCATCCATCAAACCCATGTCTCTCCAATTTAGAGACAAGGATGTCATGCAGGACAGTGTCAAATGCTTTGCGCAAGTCCAGGTAGATTATTGCAGTTGTTCTTACCCACCAATGCTGTAACATTGTTGCAGAAGGCCACCAAATTTGTCAGGTACAGTTGGCACTTAGTGAAGTCATGTTGGCCATAACAAATCATCTCCTTGTTTTCCATGTGCCTTAGCATAGTTTCAAGGAGGATCTGCTCCATGATCTTGCCAGGCGCAGAGGCGAGTGTGACCAGCCTGTAGTTCCCTTGGTCTTCCTTTTTTTCCCTTTTTAAAAAGGGAACACAACTCATCATACGTGCCATGTTGAGTTGTACACATAGTCAGCAATATACCATGTACAACAGCCTTGAATGTAAACACTACAAAGTGTTGTTCTTTAACATTATTCTGGTAACAATCAATAAACATAAGCTTTGTGTCAGCTGCAAACTGCACATAGAGCAACTTCAAGCAAATTCATCATTTTTTTACTTACTCTAAACAAGTACAAATGTATATTATATCATGACAGGCATCTCCAAATAGCACTGTAGGTCTAATTTCCCTAGTTATTTTCCTAACATTGAAGCAAATATTTAGTCTTATGAAGACAAAGAGTGCTGCTGATTTGAGCTTGCTAGAGGTGTGAGTTTGCAAAGAAAAAAAACATGCAATCAGCAAGAAAAACTGCAGTCTTATCTGTTCTTTGACTATGATCAGAGTCGAAGTTATTCCCTACAAAAACAGCATTTCACAATTCCGTTACACTTCAGTTTACATAATGTAGGCAGAACACATGTAAAGAAAGTAAATTCCATTTTGAATATATCAGTGCTATTTCTGCTGTTCCCTGTGCTAGAAAGCTGCACTAGCAGATTCTAAACAGTCTGTATAGGATTAATTGCACAACACTAGAGCTGGCTAAAAGCTAATTGTCTAGTCTAAACTGGTCAGTCTAGTTATCTCTGCTCCCCATAGAGTTATCACAGAAAGACAGCTACATATCTGAGGGCAATTCATCTGTCTCTCAAATGCTTAACCAGAAATGGAGTGCCTGTGTCTCACTGGTGACTGTAGAGGAAGCCTACATAACTTAGGACAGACACCTACATTTTAGGCAATTCAAGTCAGATGAGAAGGGCACCATCTTCCCTCCCATGAGGTGAGCTCACTGGGAGGCTGATATCAGACATACCAGTTACAAGAGACTTGGTCAGTTGCCAGGCCATGTAGGAGGAAAGACAGTGCTTCTCTCCATGTGGTTGGACATTTCCCATTGCAAAAACCTGTCTCTGTTGCCTGCCTTTTTATGAAGTGCTAAGTATTTGAAGTGACTAGATACTAGGTTGCCTCAGGCTGGTTGATGAGTTGATTTAGAAAACAAAAGACAACTTTAAGTACTGCTTATTCCCAAAACCAGAGAAAAATCTGCATGCAGTTGGGACAGAAATGTGCTCATCCATGGGTTTGGGCAGGGATCAAGCCCTTCTTTTCTCTGATTTTAAAAACCTATATTTCACTCAGTGCTAGTTAGTGTACTCTATGCTGTTGTGCTTCCTCCAAACACCTTCCAATGGCTCAGCCGGTCACAGCCCCCAAGGCAGACACTCTGAACAGCCCTGTGAGCCAGGCTGCTGCAGAAACCCTCCTGTAGGACTGGAAGATGAAGTACTGAGGCCTGAACAACAGACCTGACCCGGAATTGATCTCTAGATTAAACCCACAACCTAACAATGTGTATCTAAAATGCATAATATTGATCGCACAGGCAATGTATTATTTTAATCCTTTTAATATGAACACACACACATATATATATCTTTTGAAAGCCTTGCTATGTTGCTCATGGTGTGACAGTGACCACACTTGTTAAAATAGATATACTTACTTGCTCAAATAGACATGTTTATCATGCAATAGTAACAGATCAGAAGATCTTTCTTAAATTAACTGACAGACAGACCTATCTTAATTTAAAGAATGTCACAAGGCCATGAAATCAGAAGTCAGGCCTTGCTGGGAAATTTGTGGTTAAAGCAAACCTAGACAAAAATACACCCCCTTGAGTTCATCCTAGAGCCCTGGTCAGGCTCTGTCAGGAACCCAACACGGGGGATGACACCAGATGTTTCCGCACTTGAAGTTTTCGAAAGTTGTTTATTCAACTGTATAAAAGCTGGACCCTCTTATAGAGACTTTGAAGATCTCACCTACAAGTGGACACACTGTGTAGGACCTCCCAGTTGCTGGGAAAGGCTCTCCAAATCCTCACTGCAACAAGGGAAACTTCTATATAACTGAAAAGAAATCGGGAAAGGATTCTGAAAAAAACCAAAACAACAAAGGTGAAGCAGTATCTTCCAACAAAAATAAGAAACAAGATGGCCTCACAACCATGTCCAAAAGACAGACTGGGAAAAAAAAAAAAAAAAAAAAAAAAAAAAAAAAAAAAAAAAAAAAAAAAGAAAGAAACAAAAACAAGCAAGAGAACACGGAGAATAAGGGTAAGAAAAACAATTTCCACCCAACTTTGTACTTTGTCCTACAAGAACTTTCTGTTGGAATGACACACCTAGCTAGACTCTGTGCATTTAGGTAATGGCTCCTGTTTTCAATTTTCTCATTGCTCATGAACAAATTTGACCTTTAAAAGCCATCCCAAACTAAATGCAGACATGCTTATATTTCAAAAGGAACACTGATTTTAACCATCCTGTACAGCTCCTCTCTCCACAGAAGTGTTTCTTCCCTGGGCAAAGTGCCCATGTCGCTGTTCACCTGACACACACTCTGCACCTCTCTTGGAACTGTCAAAAGGAAGCGTTATAGCTAGGAACTAAGCAAAACTGTAAGTCAGCTTTGAAGTTATTAAGAGATGTTCTTAAAAACACCAAAAATTAGAACAGCTGGGGGATCTCACCATCGGTCCTTCAGGATTCCCAATTTCAAGCTCTTTTCCCAGTCAGAATGAACCAAAACATCATGATGCTGAAAATGAAATCTGAGACCAGTGTGTTATCACTTGGCTCCAGAAGCTTTTAGAAGAGCACTCAATACGAGAAAACTCCTGATAAAATTTTGAGAGTGAACCTGCAGCCCTTTGAACGTGGAGCTCTTCTTTGACAACAGGGTAAGTGGGATGTCTCAAGCCTCTCTGTGCAGGAAAGAAATTATTGACTTTGGCCCTTGCAGAGTAGAGACACATTAGCTGCTGAGGAACCTTGCAGTGACTCCAGTGTGTTTTGATCTGAACAGGACTGAAGTAATAATTTTACTAACTCCCTTGTGAGGTTGCCTGTCCTGTCTTCCCACATCACCTTGCTGCCCTCATACTCCAACTTTAGAGGGACAGCACAGATAAATTCTTCTTGTTTCCAGGTTCAAATATTTTGTCACCTTATAACCATTTGTCTCAAGGCAAACGATATATGTTGAGAATGTGAAGTGAGTGTGAAGAAAAGAAAACTGTTTGAAGGGTATTCTCCCTGTTTTAAAGCTGTGTCTTCCCCAGGCTTTGGACATGAGGTTTGGAGATGCGAGGCACATGCTGTTCCAGTGCTGCAGAATTAACTCCTTTGGTCTGTTTACATTTCCCACCTGCTCAGCTGCTCTGCAGTGCAGAATTAACCTACAGCCTGGTTAGTTCGTAGCTAGACAGTGAAGAAGCTTAGGTTTCTCTATTCACCTAGCAAATAGGTGTCAACCAATTCTAATCGCTGGTGCAGAGGCTTGCTGCCATGCAAGAGACATCAAACTATTTTGTTAGTGAAGTCAGGACCTTCGCTTTTCTAGCTGTCAGGAACAGAACAAATTTCTAGCCAGACAGGGATGATTATGGCCATCAATCATTGCTCTGTCAGCCCAGCTCCTACTGAATCTTCTGCTGTGCCAGCCACAGAGGAAAATTAGCTGACTGGTTTGTTGCAAGCAGTGGATGCTCTGAAAGAGAGATGCCAGGTGGCAAAGTGGCTTAATGCACAATGGCTATTAACAGAGTCCAGTTTACATCATGGCATTAGTAAAAAGACTGGCATCATGTGAACTCAACAAAAGTGAAAGACAGAACATACTCCTCACCGGCACTGCAACATGAGGAAGAATTTAAAAATAAAAATAAACAGAATCTCTCAGGCCTCAAAGAAATGAGAGAAAAATATAATTTGCCACTCCTTCCACAATAAATTTGCTTCCTTATTGATAAAGGAACTGTATTCTTTTTTTAGTTAGAGGTACCTCTTTATCGGTTCTATTCAAAGCAGAAGAATGTTTCCCCAGCCTCCAACAGGAAATTTTAAATCAAAAATCCCTCATCCTTACTGCAGCAAAAATCATCAGGGGCAGCAGCTATTCTCACTTTGGAAAAGAGTGCTATTTTCTGCTACACCTGCCAGTTACACACCCTTCACATTACCCCAAACATCAGCAATTAAACAGAAATATCACCACCTTTGTCTATATATTTCTGCTCTTGGCCTCTTCAACCAGGGATACTTGAGATGAAAAACTGTTGAGCTGACTAAGAAATTTTGTTTCTAAAACAGCGTATGAAAGCATAGATACTTCTGCAGAGGTAGGCCAGATCAGGTAGTATTAATTGCACTGCTTGTTTTAAGTCACTTATTTTGGGATTCTGCTCATCCACACTTACCTACCTGCAGGTTAGGGTTCTGTTTTAAGTGTCATTGTAGCAGTTGTATTGGGCCAGGATCATAAGAAATCAAGTTTTTTTTTTTAATTAGACCCACTTTTTCCCTTCTACTTTACTTCACAGAATCATAGAATCATAGAATGGTTTGGGTTGGAAGGGACCTCAAAGACCATATAGTTCCAACCCCCCTGCCATGGTCAGGGACACCTCCCACTAGACCAGGTTGCTCAAAGCCTCATCCAGCCTGGCCTTGAACACCTCCAGAGACAGGGCATCCAAAACATCCTTTTTATTTATCCTAAAATCCAAACTTCACCTAGTCCAAGTTGAGCACCTTGACTCCTTTCATGACTGGAGATAGACTCACCCTGACCCATCATGCTGGTCTTAGACACCTGAGGGAGGGTGGGATAAACTGTCCTCCTACATCATCTTACTCTTGACCTAAACTCTTCTACTGTTGACCAGAGAAAAAACAAAGAGCTAGGTTAGGTTGTGATCCAAGTTTTAATTTGTTAAAGGAGGCAAAATACACCCTACCTGCTGTTTGAAACCTGCTTCAATCTGTTTTGAGTAATGACTTTAAGACTGAGAGGTACATTGAGGGAGGGTGTAGGAACGGGGCTAGGAAGGAAGCAAAAAGCGTTGTTGGTGGAGACTGGCTCTTGAGTCTGCTGAGGGACTGGCTTGAAGAAAAACAAAAGAACCTTCTCTGATTCCCTCCCCCCTCCACCCCAACAGTCATAAATTGTTCGTCAGCAGTCTTCAGTTAAGTTTTTTAAAACATATCTATTGAGAAGGGAAGCATATGGTAACATAATTAAATATGCCTGGAGTTAACCAGAGGTGGTACTTGCAGGAAGAAGAATGAGTAAGTACAGGACAACCTCTTTTATGTTATTTTTCATCTCAGAGTTACTCTGAACTGGGAAAATACTTATAGTTACAGCCTCCTTTCTGTTTCAGTGAACCTGCACCACTGTGGCAGCTGAGGATCTGACCCATGCTGAGTTATTTTCCTTAGGCAGTCAGTCAGACAAACTTACCATGATCACTTAATCTTTGGTGCCTTGTTGTTTTGTATCAGACCCATTTAGCCTGCTCTTTTTCTTGTATTTAATCTCAACAACCACACAAGGAAAATGAGTGTGTTTGATGTTTTGTGGTGTACATTCTTGTACAACCAGAAACTTTGGGGAAACCACATTAAAAAACCCCCAAATCGCACAGTTACTTTACTTTCAAAAACATGCATCCCTGCATGTAGGTATGCCATTTCTTCCATACTGCCTAATATGTCATAGCTACGGTGATCAGACAGTATTCAAAAAATATGGATATAATTGTCACAGACTGCCAACAATAATTTCCTCCTTGGGTCTTACTCATCTGCCAGCACAGAGTCTCACCATAGACACACTCACATAGGTTACCTGAAGTCAGAAGTGTCAAGCATCTAATCTAAGTCTAGACTCCCTTGACAGCAAAGGGTGACTGACACCTCCAGTACTGTCTAAAATGGGTGGAAATTAAGTCGCACAGATGCCTGCACATCTGCCTTTTGAGTTCAGAGGGAACGCATTAGCAGACAGCAGTCTTTAAGGCAGATAATGGTAGGGTGTCGGACTCCATGCATGGAGATTTATTAACAGACAGGTATTTGTCAGGAATATGGCATAAGAGGGTTGGCAATTTAGTTCTGACATCTCTCTTCCTGCTGCTACATCTAAACCCCATAGTTTTTCCTTGTAGTCCCCTGCTGCATTGCCAGCTGATAAGATGGAACATTCCTCTGGACTGCTGCCTCCACAGTAAAAAATGCCTTCAAAACTCGTCTTCATTTATCCAGGATTTAAGTTAACTATCATTTTCTAACCATTTTCTCTTACCCTGACGCAAATTGTGCTATCCTTTTTCAGCTCTCCTCCCACACTTCTTTCTTGTTTTCCTTGTCTTGTCTTTCCTTTCAAGATGTTCTTACAGAACTGTAACTGTATATCATATCAGTGCAATTTAGCAGACTGAATACTGTGCATAAAACACAAGTGGTGAGTCTGCCTAAGTAATAAAGGTAACTGATTTATTTAAGATACAATTATATGTTATATGTAAGTAAAAAATTGCACTGTAATGTGTAAAATCCATGTACAGCTGGCACTTACACAAGTATTTAATACATAAGTCAAAGTGTTGAAATAAAAACTGTCTCAGACCCTGCCCTTTTTTATAAGGTGAGAGGAAGTCCTTTATTCAAAGCAGCCACTATTGCAGTAGAGAACAAATAATGTTTTTTAAAAAAAAATAGTGTAAGGAACAACAGTTTTTCTGCTGCTTATGAACCTAAAAACTAGATGGCAGCAAGAGAGAGAAAGAGACTTCTGAAAGCTTGGACATTTTGACATAATATTTTAAATTGCTGTCCTCACAACAAAGACTTAAACCATAATTTGGGGATATTACAGAGTGTAATGAGAAAGAATTATTACCCACTCAATAAAGCCAAAACAAATCTCCTGAGTTCTCTACTGGACCTACTAAAACATTAATTGTGTTATCTGTGACTCTCTGTTCAAAAGCTCACTGTTAGAAAGGTTGGTGCATCTTGGAAAATTTTGATGAGATTATAAATTTGGCTGGTAGAATGAACAGTACTGATATCTGAGGCTTCTCTAGGGCACGTGGTTTGGTACCATGCAAATGTTTTGATCGAGAAATTAGGGAAACACAAAATCAGCAGGCCAAACATTAAATGGATTAAAAACTGATGCTCTCAAAGTATAGTTTTGAATTATTATCAAGTACAAAGGCTGTAGGAGACAACCTCAGTAATTCTTTCATTCTTTTCTTCTCTTTGTTAGGAAGAAAATCATGGCATCATAGGATCACACAGGTTGGAAAGGACCACAGTAAGTCATCTATTCCAATCTTCTGCTCGGAGCAGTGTCATCTGTGAAGTGAGAAATACTGCTACTGATGAAGACTGGTCAACTCAGCAGAAACTGAAGGCATGTAAAGAACAAGGGGAACAGCTTACTTAGATGTAGTTAAATATGCCTGTCTGGATGGAAGAAAAATCAAGTGGAGTTTTATATCATTAAGTATGAAGTGAGACTGGAGGAACAGACATTGAATGGGAGATTTTGTGCTCATAAATACCATTATGTGCTGGTATATAATAAAAACATTTTATATAAAAGATTCAGCAGAGGATTGTAGCCAGTTCTTTCATATTTATAATCTCTTACTCCAGTGTCTAAGAAGCCAAGCTCTCATTCATTTTTAAATAAACTAGCTAAGCAGGTATCGAAAACTATTTTTGCAGATGACTTGGAGGCAGTTCTTTTGTTCCACAATGAATGCTGAAATTTCATATTATACTGAAAAAAAAATTCAAAACAAATAAAAATCTGAGACGAATTTGATTCATTAACAAAAGGCAGGAATCTAGGCAGGATCTGAAACTGATGTGGAAGCAACAGCCGAACCTGAGCTGTAAAGGCTCAGTGCAAGATTAGCCAGACAGGCTGATCTTCACCTCAGCAGTGTAGACAGGAGAATATTGATCATTACAAACTCTGTATTTGCTACCAAAATAGCAAGTGCTCTGCTGACTTGTGGTGTCTGCAATTCAGAAAAGGTTCAATAAAAGAATTCTAAGAACAGCTTTCAGGAGAAAGCTGAAATTACTGATAACAAAAGAGGCAAGGATCTCAGACTGTTTAGTTTAACAAAGGGAAAGTCAAACCATGACCTAATACCAGTCCATAAGACTGACACGAAGAACAGAATTTTTTTCAGTCTAACAGACAAAACTGTAACAAAACACAGTGGAGATTGAGGGGAACTCGACTTGGATTGGCAATTAGGCACAGATTTGCAACTTTGACAGTAATCAACCTTTGGGGCAATATAGTGTAATTTGTAGTGGTTTTGCCATATTAAATCACATTCTAAGCACTAAGCTTTTGCTAAAACAGGAATTGCTTGAGTGACATTTTATTATATAAAGGACTCAGATAGAGGATTGTTGCCAGCTCTTTCAGATTTATAATATATTACTCCAGTGTTTAAGAAACTGAGCTCTTTTTAATTTTAAATCAACTAGCTAAGCAGGTATTAAACGTTATTTCTGCACATGATTTGAAATCATCTTTTTCATTGCACAAGGAATTCTGAAATTTCGTAGTGTTCAGTAAAAAACTGAAGACAAACATCTCAGAAGAATTCAATTAATTAACAAAACCTTTCATTTCAATATTATCAAAGTATCTCACGCAGCATTCTGATCCATTTCGCTTAAACTCTTGTATTACATTGTTAAAGAGAATATATCAGCTTTACTAAGTAAGTCAAATCAAATTGTTATAAATGTTTCAACACTGTCAAAGCGAAACAGTAGACATTCCCATTCTCCCATCAGAGCAGTCCCATGAAACAGCAGATTTCAACAGAACTGTATTGTTCTGGAGAAAGCTGTTCTTCTTCAGTTCTGTCTGATGCAGTTAGTTAACAGCTTCTTTTATTCTTGCCCAGATAATACTTTCCAAACTTAATAATTGTTTCTTCAATAAGAACCACTAAGTACAAGAATTGCAACATCAACAGAACAGAAAAACAATACATTGTACCATGAATAAAGTGAACTGAGAAATGCTAGTCTTTGTCATTTTCCCTATTTCTCCATTTTGTCTTTTTCCATTTTCTAATATTTAACTTCTCCTATTTGCCATTGCTCTATTCTCTAATTATACACTTAGTCCTAATACATCCTATATTTTTGTTCTGCCTTCCTCTCTTCTCCAAACACTGTCCCTATTCCACCTTTTTCCTACTCTTCCTAATCTCCTGCATTCCCTCAACCTTCCCCATTGTCATTCCTGCATTTTACTTAGTTCCCTTCATCTCCTACCATCATCCCACAGGCTCAGATCGCATTCAATGGGTTTCCCCTCCTCCCTCCATGACAGATGGTTTCTCTTTTGCTTGCCAGTTTCTAGAAGAACAAGCTTGACTCTCATGCTGGGTAGCAGCATATTAGCAAAAGAAGATGCATATAACACAGCTGGTCAGTGACTAGGATAAATAAAGTCCTTCTGAAGCACAACTGCGTGCACTGATCTGGTACACATCTGTAAACTGTGATCAGAGCAGAGACAAATGCCTGTCTTCAGAAGCATTAGACAACACTTTTTTTTTTGTTTGTTTTTTAAATTCGGGGTTGAATATGAGCACTGTCCTTGCTGTGTAATTGTATCTATAACCCCATAAACAAGAACTTGCAGAGTAGCCTGGGAAGGGTAGCATCAGCTGAGCACATACCAGATGGCTGTGAGGAGGACAGTAAGGGGGACTGGGAATCAGAGGCTGAAATTATCATGGAAGTTACACCATATAGGTACATGGAGAAAGGAAGCCTCTGCCATTGTCTCAGATGTACCTAAGGAAAGAGAGGCTGCGATGCAGAATTCCTTTCTATAGATGGTGATTACTTCAGTAAGGCTTGCTATTGGAAAGTGCAGAGAGCTCTTGGATGGCGCAGAAAAGACTTGGCACTCTTTGAGGTGGATGCTAAAGCCCCAGTCAAAACTGCATTACAGGGTTTTTTGTGATGGCTGACCTGAGACACAGGAGATGTGAATAGATGAAGGGAGCTGAAGCACAAGCCATGGTATTAAGTGAGAGCAACACCAGAGCTCTGAGATGCTGGTGTTTCTGCGTTTGTCTGTAGCTATTAAGTGACCAACAGGCTCTTAAGGTTTGGTGGTAGATTGCCCTAGAGACAGAAGGTTTGAAAGAGACTGATACCAACCTTTGAAGGAGCACAGCCACAGTCTGAATAGCTATTTAGTGCAGGTCTGACACTTAAGTGGTAGAGATTCATAAGCAGGTGCTAGGTATCACCAAAACCAACAAGGAACAGCAGGAACTGAACCACTGTCCCGCTGGTCCTCCCTCAAAGGCAAGGGGAGCAGGGCCAGTGCAGGAGCAATTGCAGTTGCATCACTGTTAAAGCAAGCTAAAGATCAGGCAGCAGGTCAAATCAGAGAACCCTGTTTCAGTGCCTTACACTGCTCTTTGGCAAAAAAAAAAAAAAAAAAAGATATAACAACATCTATTTATGTCTAGGGAGTATGAGTTTTAATCCAATGCCTTGGATAAAGCTTCTTATCAATAAAGCAGAGGAATAAGGTGAGACTAACTCTAAACAACGTTACAGGCTTTCCTCTCCTCTAATTCATTCCCTGAGCTTACTCCTGGGAACTGGCACTCCCAGGATCTCTTGGCATAGGGCTAGCCCAAACACATTATCAGAAAAAAAAAAAAGTTGAATGCTAAAACCCAAAGTCAAGATGATGGTTTCATGATATGAGCTCAAGGCACCAAATCCAGACTCCAAATTAATTCACAGGTGTTTACGCTCTCCCCTCGCATCTAGCAAGTATAAGCTGTCTTAGGAAATTTCTTCATTAATGGTTTTCAATTTTCATTTAAAGTTGTTGAGTAATTTCATTTCTGAAAGCAAGACTCAAAACACAATGTTTTTTAATGGAAGAGTTTCTTCTACCTCCGACTCACCCCACATTACAGGCAACTAATGTTACTTACAAAAACTTTCACTACAAAGAAATAAAAAAGGAGGGTCATAAAGGATTGCATTGAATTCAAAATGTCAAGCCAGCACACCATCAATCATAAAATATCTTTTCTTTTAAGCTTGTGCAATTTCTTCCTTTTGCTATGTAATACCATATCTAATGCAGTGTGCTTGTATTTCAGGCAGAAATAAATACCGAAAAAAGTTGATAAATGATGTCCTGCAAAAGTATATTAATTTATAAGATCCTAGAAATACTGTATTCGTGAAAGCAATAGATGCAAATATGATACCATTATCTGTAGTTCCTAGCTGATATTTATTGCTTTCCCAAAGTTTTGATAGCATCTTTTATTCAACTTAGTTTCTTTTCTGTAAATAGTTAGATTATTTCTCATAGACCAGGTACAAAATATCAGAATTAATCTTGATCTTTGCTGTTGGGTGGCTCTATTGCACTATCATTTCAAAAGGTCAATTAAAACAAAATGAAAGATGAATTGGCCTGCTGGAAATCTCAGTATAGATACCCCACAGCTTCAGGCACCTTTAGAAGACAAGGTCAAGCAAACTGAAGGCTATTCATGTCCTTCCCTTTTTGCAGTTGGGATCCGGTTGGCTCTATTAATCAAGAAATTGAATTTAGCAATAGAAAAACTATTATTCCTATTTCTGACACAAACCACATGCTGATGGATCTTAATAAACCATAGTAGTGCTCCAGGCTGTATTCTTTGACCCAGCTAAGGCCAAAGGAGAGCATCATGTTCTGTGAGTAGAGGCTGTAGATGTACATGAAGTATATGTTTTAATCCAGATTTTTCAAGAATCTGGATTAAAATATATACTTTAGAAAGCAGCAGGAGAAAACAAAAATCAAACCAATAAAGTAAAAAAACCTCTTCCCATCTTTTAATGTTTAAACTCACCCACCGTTTTGGCTAAAATACTCCAATACTTAATTTTTAATGGTAAATCGTATTTCAAAATGTGACAAATCAAATTTAAATTTTCAGCTGCTGAAATCAGTTATGTGCTCCTGTGGAGAGATGAAAAGCATCTTTTTCACTTCACATTTCTTTTCTCTATGCAGCAACTACATGCAACCACCAGTCCCATGCAGTTGGCTTCCAGTATCTTTTTGACAAACTGAACAGGCTGAGCTCTGTAAACTTCACAAGCTATCATAAGGCTTGTTTTCCTGGTCCTGGATCCTTTCGTTACCTGACTATTTACTGAGTGTTCTCTAGTATTTCTGTATCTTTATTAAGTGCTGGTAAAACTTGGTCTTATTAGAGTTGGGTAGAAAACCGATGAATCACTTCAGAATTAAATGTCATATTGTGTTATGGGAGTTTGCAGGGCTGATACTGCAAGCCTGTCTTTCTGGTTGGATACTATCTTTAATGATGCAATTTTCTTCTCCCCTTTGATCCAGGAGTGTGACACAGCCCAGTATTCACATTATAGTTGACCTACATTACTTGATTAGAGAAAGCAAAAGCATCCAGAAATTCACCTTCAAATCCCAGGAGGCCACATTCAGGCACGGTGGTGTTCAATTTTGATGTTCCAATCGCTGAGAACTAGGGTGTTTGATGATCTTCAGACAAACGTCAAATTTCTATTATGGAATTTTTAAATGCTTAATTTAAATTGCAGCATTGTAAGTACAATATACCATCAAAATTTTTAGATTTTTTTGATCCAGCTCTAAAAGTTTTATATTTGCTTTTTTCTCTTAACAAAACAATACCATACATTTCCTTCTGAATGAACGTGCTGGTTTCTGTTTATGACTGGTTCCAACCAAATGTAGTTTACAGTTATAGTCATAGTGAATTGCTGGCCCTGCCCTTTACACAGAATATTCATTACAGCTGGGATGAAGCAGCACTCCTTTGGACAACTGGTGCAGGAAAGCCACATTATCAATCGCCATAGAGACTGAATTACTTTTCTGTCTCCAGACAGCCCGCAAAAAGTCAAGGCTGAAACATATGGTAGATACTGTGGATAGAAATTAATGTTCTCCGCTTGCTCTATACCTATTCCAGTGGAAAAAAAAGAAGACCTTAGATTTCAGAACTCTCAATGTGCTTCATGGCTACTAAATTCACTCCTAAAAGGTGAATAAAAAGTGTAAAGAGGGTCCAGTCTCTGCAACAGTGTATTGGGTTTGCGTGGCAAGGTTGTGGTAGTGGGGGGGCTACAGGGGTGGTTTCTGTGAGAAGCTGCTGGAAGCTTCCCCCATGTCCAATAGAGCCAATGCCAGCCAGCACCAAGATGGACCCTCCACTGGCCAAAGCTGAGCCCATCAGTCACGGTGGTAGTGCCCCTGGGAAAATATATTTAAGAAGTGGAAGCAAACACTGGGCAACAGCAACTGGAACAGAGGAGTGAGAACATGTGAGCGAAACAACTCTGCAAACAACGAGGTCAGTGAAGAAGGAGGGGGAGGAGGTGCTCCAGGCCCCAGAGCAGAGATTCCCCTGAAGACCATGGTGAGGCAGCTGTGCCCCTGCAGCCCATGGAGGCCCATAGTGGAGCAGCAATCTGCCTGCAGTGCTTGGAAGACCCCTAGCAGGAGCAGGTGATTGCTCCCAAAGGAGGCTGTGACCCTGTGGAGAGCAGGCTACCAGCAGGAACTGAGAACCCATGGAGAGGAGCCCACTCTTGAACAGGTTTTCTGGCAGGACCTGTGACCCTGTGGGCAACCTATACTGGAGCAGTCTTCCTGAAGAAATGCACCCCATGGAAGGGACACATGCTGGAGCAGCCCATGGGAAGAACCCATGTTGGAGAAATTCATGGACGACTGCGTCTCGGTGGGACTCCACACTGGAACAAGGGAAGAGTGTGAGGAGGAAGGAGCAGCAAAGTGTGACGAACTGACCACAATCCCCATTCCCCATCCTCTTGTGCTGCTTGGGAGGAGGAGGTAGAGAAATTGGGAGTGAAGTTGAGCCTGGGAAGAAGGGAGGGGTAGGGTGAATGTGTTTTAAGATTTTGTTTTATTTCTCATTATCTGACTCAGATTTGTTTGGTAATAAATTAAACTAATTACCCCAAGATGAGTTGTTTTGGCCATGACCATCATTGGTGAGTGATCTCTCCCTGTCTTTATCTCAAAACATGAGCCTTTTGTTATATTTTCTCTCCCCTGTCAAGCTGAGGAGGGGGAGTGACAGAGTGGCTTGGTGGGCACCTGGCAACCAGCCCAGGCCAATCCACCACAGACAGCAATACCATACTAACGTCATGCACTTCTTTACACGTGATCACATCCATTAAGACTTACACACCAAAGAGGGTGCTTGAAGAAAGGTAGAAAAGGACCCAAGAGAGCATTTGAAGCAGGTACTGAAGCACAGTGAATGTTGATTGCCTGGGGATTTTGTAAGAACACAAGTAACTAAAGCTGTATCAGGGTGTGTCAGTAATGCAGTAATGTGTAAAAACTAAAATAAAAAAAAATAAAAATTGTACCTTTTACTCGACAATCTTTTCCTTAACTGGAGAGTTAGACTAACAACCAGAGAGGTTACAGTACAAAGTTATCCAAGCACTTGCCATTCAGTGCTGTTCCAGAAGAAAAAAAAAAAAAAAAAAAAAGTGTTGAAAAGAGCCAAAAGAGTGATTTCATGTAGCCATTGCCTTTGGCTCTTTCCTAGGTATGCTCCACTCCCAGTCCCCAAAAGGATGCAATTGAAAAAGCAGGTACTCCAAGGTGTCTGGACTCAATGGAAAGAAATGCTGTAGCTGAACTGTGTAATCTTTCTACTACTGCTTACATCTAGCAACAGCTTACGTCTACAAGACTCAGTGGTGTCCAGATTTTTATTTTTTTTTAATTCCTTCTTTTAATACCTGGACTACTCCATCTATTTGTGCATTCCCAAGGAGAGGAGCACCCCATACCTCCAATTCTGCAACACAAACTGATGTACAACAACCACAGGTTGACTGTTTTGTAAAACCACACAGGCAACACTTCTGAAAGCACCCAAGTGCTTTTATTTATATGACACTAAATGACACACATTAAGGTGCGCAAACAGAATCCCCCATATAGAACAGACACCATACACCTAATGCCAAGCATGAAGTTGTCATGTTATTTGCATGTACACAGTATTTCAGTTCTCTTTATGCCATCAAAGGGCATCCTGAACACATATTTGGATGCATTAGATGAGGACACTACAGTTAAAACAATGGATGGAATTGTTTGTTCCCAGATGTCCTTGAGACAGGGCTGTCTGACCAAACCTAGAACTCCATCAGAGACTTATTGGTCTAAACTGATAATCCCATTAATGAATGTATTTCTGTTAAAATTATTTTCATGATTTTCATTTTTAAAAACATGTTATCTAATAAACCAAATAATAACAGTGACATCATATCAACTAGTCTACAGACCTCTGGCACCTGGTTGGTGTAAAAAAGAAATACAGATTCTCATATGTCCTGGAGAGGTGAAGTGTAACTTCTATTTAATTTTTTAGGATTTTTATCTTAGCAGAATCTATCGAAACTTGAAAGCCACTTTCCATTTTTAAGGTTAAGTTTTCCACAAGTCCAAAACACAAGAATTGTTCAAGGCTTTCAAAGTCAGAAGGTTTTTCATTCAGCAGACAGATTAGTGGTCTTCATCAAGCTAAAACCAGAAGCATTGATGCTTACTCTGCAGAGACTGCTTCTCTCCATTAGCTTAGTGTACAGCAGAGAAGTTATTCCACTAACATCAGGCAGCACTGCAGCTGATATTCTTCCACTCTATTAACAGCTCATTTCAAAGTAAAAATCAGACCTTTGGCTTCTTGCTGATTCAAAAGCAATATTAATATAACACAAAGTGAAGTTGTTTCTCCTGTTTCAGCTTAGACAGCAGTAGTGTTATTATCATTCACTATTTGCTAAAAAATTTTGTTAGCATTTATTTAAAGTGCCAGTGTTTGCATGATTTTGATGGGCTTTATATCTTCTCACACCTTCTTATTCTCCTATTGCAAGATGAGCACTGCTGTGTTTTGTTTGGCCTATTTTCTGTTGCATACCCCATCCTGGATCACAAACATTCAGGCAAAAATCCTTGAGAGTGTAGGGGAGGGGAGAGAAAGCTGGCTGGGGAAAAAGAGCCCCACAGCCTTCTGAGTACCAGCATTTCCAAATCCTTTCCACACATTTTCAATGGAAAGCATCAAGTCCCTTTGTTATAAAAACCACAGGGAAGGGAAAAAAATAAATTAGGACCAGTCATCTTGTCTTAAGAGCATACTGGCATATCCAAGTTCCCTGGCACTGGCTCTGGAACTGCACTCTGTGTTGTGTCAACCTACCCAGCTATCCTAATTTTACATCTGGTAGATTTGGTCAGTCTTGGATGTACTCAGGTGAGAAAGGTTGTTTCCACAGCAAACACCCAGTCCTACTTCTGTTGTTCCCATCTTACCTCCAGCCTGGAGAAAAAGCTCCCCCCAGAAAATCCTTCCACTGTGTCCCAGTTTAAAGCAACCTGCAGGTTCTTGCCCTGTGCAGGAAAGCAATGGGATTAAAGGACTGAAGTCATGCAGTAACATTCTCCGTACCTCCCCTCTCCACTGTGATAAGGTAAATTCCCTGCTAAGCCGATTCCCCTTAGCTGAAGGACTGGAAGCCTGATGTCCCTAAGTTTGCAAAGATCAGATCACAACAATGCACAGATCTGGAAGCGAGAGAGAAAATTAAGCCATGCAGTCATGCAAAGCATTTGATGAATGCAATCTGGACAGCATCCTTACGGTTTAGAGGAAAAATGTATTCTGGAGTTGATATCTGTTGCTCTCTGGCTCTCCTTTGAAGTTAAACAAGATTTTCAAAAGGCTGTTACAGGAAACTTAATCTCAAATGCTGTGTTCTGTGAAAAGAAGTTTTATTCACACAAGGGCATTTTATTTAATTTGTCCAACTAAAATTCTATTCATGTATTAGAAATAGAGTTTTATCAATATTTACAAACCAGAAACTTTTTATAGCAGTGTGGTTTCAGTGATTTAAAAAGAGGGAATTCACACAAGTATTCATGTGTATATCATAGCACTTAATTCTGCAACAGTCATACCCTGCCAAGCTTTTCCCAGCACTAACTGAAAAGAGAGGGGGAAAGGAAGATAAAATAGGTAAACTGAGTTTTAAGACTGTTAATTAGCCAGTTTACACCCCAGAGTTCAAATGCTCATGCAGCTATGCCATGTTTCTGCCTGAGGAGACAGGGAGAGAGAGGTGCTGCCCTGTCCAGGTGTGGGGCAGGTGGTCAGGAGACGTCCCCAGGACCAGTTCTCTGGTCTATGGCAAGCAGACCCAGCACAGGGAATAATGATGTTCAAAGTGTGGATCTCAAGCAAACAAAAAACAAAGCCCAAATACTGATCTCTGGCACATCACACAGCTCAGGAACAGACACCAATTCATCTGGCAGCAGCTGTGAATCCAGGTGTACCTTATGTGACCACAGCCATGCGGGTCTGCTTGGGAGGACTCCTGGGCTCGGTGCAGCACAGTAGGTTCTCACTGCTGGGGCTGGGCTGCACACAATTATTGCAGCTTTTATCTGTCAAGAAAATAAACTACAGAGAACTCTCCACAGCACATTTTAAAAAATAGCAAGTAAAGGCAGCATTTCTATTTAGGATAGTACATATCCAGCTTTTTACTAATCTGCTTTTCAGCCCACTAAGACACATAGGAGCTTTTGCTTTGTAAATAAGCAGCATAAAAAAGGAGAAATTAACTCAAACCTCCATTCCAAAAAGAACTAGAAAATTTTGATTCAAATGCAGAAGGAAGGTCTCATCTATTTATGGTTCTTGACCTTTAAGCTCAGCTACTATTTTGTTTTAAAAAATCTTATAATGATGATGATAAAATAGCTAGCAATTTCAAAGAAATTATTCATACATTGGCAATGCAAAACATTTTTTTATACAGAATTTTAAGAACACCAACGTTTCTCAATAAGCTTTATCTTATACGATATTATGCCATCCATCATGTTTGTTTTTCATTAGTTACCTTGGACACTTATACTTAAGCCTTCAATTGCTTGCAGTTTTATCTCTGGCATTTTTACTAAGAGAGAAACACAAAGGTACTGTGATTATTTACATAAACATAAGCAGACTCATAGAGTTACGGGATAATGTAATATGATTAAAAACACTTTAATGGCTGCTACGATGTGTTTTTCATGTACTAATTGATGAAAAATTAATAGTGATTGATAGTCAACAGTGACTTGTTTATAAATTAAAGAATATAATATCTCCAGAAATCTACTATTTTTCCTACATTGCATTGGTGTTGTATATAAACACTACAGTGTCCTTCATAATTGCAAAGAATGATGAAAAATAAAATCTTGATACACATGTTCTCATTATTCCACCAAACAGTTGCCAAACAAACACCTCTCTGGTTGAGTGCGAGATTAAGGGCCCATTAGGGCAAGTCCTCCATGCTCAGAACACCCATCAATTTCAATGGCAGCTCCACAAACAAAACATTTCCAGGATTAGCCCTTAATTATTATCAAAACCACATCCTGGAGCTCCAAGTGCATTGCAAAGACAAATGGAAGGATTTGAGCAGTAGATAATGGGGTGCATTTTTCTGCCTTCACAAAATATGTGGATGCTTTTGTATAAGCAACTCAGTGGCAGCCTCGTGAATAAGTTTATTGCTGAATGAATTGGCCTGGACGAGGTGAAGAGTGGGCTAGCAAGAACAGTATGAAGTTTAACAAAAAGATGTGAAAAGTCCTGCACATGGGACGAAACAACCAAAGAGCCCAGTAGAGGCTAGGATCTGTGTGGCTGGGAAGCAGTCTTGTGGAAAGGGACCTGAAGGTCCTGGTGGGCAACAAGCTGAACATGAGTTAGCAGTGCAGGGCTCCAGCAACACAGGCAGATTGGATCCTGGGCTGCATCCATAGGGGAATTACCAGCAGGGATAGAGGTGCAATCAACCCACCCTACAGAGTGCTCATCTAGGCTCCTTTCCCACAAAAGTTTGGACCAGATGATCTTTTGAGGTCCTTTCCAGCCTGGACTGTTCTATGATTCTCTGAAGTTTATTGCTGAACAGGCAAAACATAGAATCACAGAATCATAGAATG
>NW_010100119.1:9339-22147 GCF_000699245.1 Pterocles gutturalis | reverse complement strand
GAGTGATACACAGTAAAACTGCTCACCACTAGATGACCGAGGGTCAACTTGTTCCTGGCTTAATGATCTCAGAGCAGGGAGGGTCGCGAAACTGCAATCCCAAAAAAGAGGTAAGAGCATAAGCATCTGAGAGATTGAGAGCCAATCAAGAGGGTGAGACCACCCTGACAGCGGAGCGACCCAGAGAGAGAGAGCACTTCTGGAAAGAGCCTCATGCTGGGCACAACATGCATAATATGGAATAGACTTGTGTATCAATCCTAAAACTAAGGTCAAGTCCTGGGCCTGTAATGGGGCTGTGCTCCTTCCCAGCTTCTCCTGCACCTGCAGACACTGGCACAGCAGAGAAGCTGAAAAGTCCTTGATGGTCCTGGCAGCAACGATAACATCAGTATGTTATCAGCCGCCTTCTAAGCACAAATCCAAAACAGTGCTTGTTACTAGCTACTATGAAGAAAGGTAAGTCAGTCCCAGCCAAAACTAAGACAATATTCCACACCAAATGTAAAGGAGACAAGCATGAGCTTCATTTCTGGCTAACCTCATCTCTCTAATCATTAATAGCCTGAAACCTCTGATATCGTATTTAATTTGGGGGAGTAAAGAAGCAGATGGAAGTGAGTTCAGGACAGGATAATTATAGCTGTGGCCATCAATTTGAGAAAAAGTAATTTAGATTGCACCTATTTGTAAGTCTGTCACATTTTAATTCTCCAGCAATCAAATTGGAATAAGAAAATGCAACATTGTTTCTCATGAAACACGAAAGAAAAAAAAAATTAAAACATACAAATTACTTAGATTTACAATATAACCGCAAAGAACACTGTAGTGTAATATTCTTAACAAGGTAAGGTGACCTTAAACAATATATAGTATTTATAATTACTGTGTTCAAACTAGGTCTTATGTCCTGTGTTTAGTAGCATTTTTTCATTAATTTGCTCAGTGATGACTCAGTCTGAGCAACAACTTCATTATCTCAAGCACAGCGTCAACAGTAGAATAGGCTTGGATGCAATTACACTGAAGAAATAGGGATGTGTTTTGCTCAAGCTAGAAAAAGACCTCCTATTTAACTCAAGCCATACCTTTCTTTTAACATGGATGGGGAACAGGAGGGTTCCCACTGCTTATTTAATGGAAGAATAATCCAGACTGGAAAATCTCAGTCTGACAGCTAGCAAGACCTACATTGGACTACACTACCTGAAAATCTCAATTGTCAATGGGCAGGTGCTTCTCATAAAGTGTTTATCTAGTGCTTGTAGTAATTGTGAGGCTCAACAACTATTAGTTTCTCAATTTTCTCTATGGCATGCGGAAGACCATGGTGTGGGGTAATTTCTCCGACACGTTTTGACTTATACACTGAAGCTGCTTTGCAACAGCTGCAAGTGTTTACATTTCCAATAACTAAGAAACAAAAATAAGTTTAAGGAGGCAATAATTTATTTTACACTACTGGCAAACCATGCAAGGATATTAAATAACTGAAACCAACAATCAAATTGAGTATGCTTTGTAAATAAAAACATTACAAAGGAAGTAGAACAGAGTATCTTGAAATAAACAGGAGGGAAATAGAAAAACTATACACAGGAACCAAAAGAAAAGTTTTCACATTAAAATGAGCTTTGCACAGATGGTCCACATCAGTGTGACCAGCTCATCTAGTCTGGTCAAAATAGTCCTGATTTAAAGACTTTTTGGGATTTTCTTCAGGACTTTAAAAGCAACACATGGAACTAGTAATTTTCTTGCATTTGTGCTGCTTTCTGGGACTTTAAATTTACCTATGTATTCTCCAGCCTTGGAATCACATTAAAAAGAAAAAAAAAAAAAAAAAAGTAGATGACATTCCTCAGCCCTGCACTGGAGCAGGTGACATGACCCAGAGGACATACTTACTACCATTTAAGTAAGCAAAAGGAGGTCCTTCCTTCCTTCCTTCTTTCCTTCTCTACCCATAGTCATACCATGTGAAAACAGACAAGGGAAGTTTTAAAAGTTCTTGGTGAAATTTAACCCAGCCTGTTGCCAGTGTAGTACCTGACCCACTGTCACTGTGCAGGGAACGACAAACAAGGCACAGCCCCTTCAGAAGCACCAGAAACAGGGAAATGCTCAACCTAACCAGTGTGTCAGTTCTGCCGCACCTCCCCACAGCTCTCACCTTAGACGTGTTCACTCTGCTTCGCTGCTGGAGCCTGTCTGATGGAGGTACAAGACCCAGGTGCAGCAAAAGTGTCAGGAGAGAAAAAGCTGGTGAAAAGGGCAGAACACCCTTGGGAGAGAAGGGATTTAGGATAGGAAGGAGCCTGTTGCTGCGGAGTGGCATGCTCTGGCATGATCCAAGCAGGGATTCGGCAGCAGGAGAAGTGAGGAGCTGAGGGCTCCTGTGCAGGGGTGCCGCAGGATGGGGCTGTGGAGTGGGGAGAGTAGGCAGCCATGGGAAGGTGGCCTCTGGGGGGGTAAAGGGGCTGCGGTGAAAGATTTAACTCCCCTCAGAGGTTTTCATGGGGAACCACAATTTGAGGCCAGAGGCAATTCTTTCCTTAGTCCCCATCTTCTTTTTTGTCTGTCTGAAATATTGAGCTTCTATACTTAAACCAGGAGCTGTTTTCCCTCTCTAGGTTATGAATTTGGGATTATATCCATGTGGGAACACTCTGGGGAAGTCATAAGATCCATAAAGGTCCACAGCCCAGATACTTCTGACTGACCCAACAGCAAGGAGCTGCAAGGGGCTGATCACAGTTACAGGGTCTCAAGTTTGCAAACAGACACAAAGGGAGACCTAGTAGCAGCTGCCCAGGGATGGGGGTGCCAGGGTTTGCCAGTGGCAGCCACTCCTCGGGTGCAGGGTAATTTATTTCTTCCCTGAAGCAACAACATCATGTTGGTCATTTTCCCCAGTAATGTAGTGATGGCATGAAATATGCAGACTTTTAGATGTTTTCTCACAAGAAACTGGCTTGTTAGAGCTGCTCACAACAGATCATCAAGAAAACTTGTAGCAAGGGGACATCCTCTGATGGCATGGGATTTTTAAAGCGCAGTTTTTTCTCTACTTCATCTTCTCCCAAAGTTACAACTCGTAACAAACAAGTAGGAAGAGTGCAAACTGGAGGAGTATCATTACAGAGAAATGCACAGACAGCGCTGTCAGTGGGTTGCTTTTGCACAGAGCCCCAATAGCTATTAAATATTTCCAGGAAATTTCCTCTTTAAATGATTACTCATTGTCTGAGAGGTTCAGTTCTGAAGAGAGTGATTTGAAGATAGATATAAAATAAAAAATTACATATGGCAAAAGGCACGATTCCTTAAAAAGTTAGGTCAGCCACAAACCCTTTATTATTTTGGACATGTTTGAATGTTGTTTATTCAATGTTATGTATATTCAGATGATTTTATAAAATACAGCAGGAAAAAAAAAAGAGCATGGACTTGGAAACAGTATAAGTGATAAATACATAACTTTGCATAATATAAATATTTTATGGAAAAATTGTTGGTAGCCATCTAGGTTTTATACATACAAAATCAGTGTTTATTCACAGTTCATCCTCACTTAGATTTATATGACCCAAGATGATTTTCTGTAGTCAAGATTTGCTTACTTGCCCAAAAAGCAAAAGTATTTCAAGCTTGATGAAGGAACTATTAAGATTTGCTCATCACAAAGCTTAGGATACCACCCAGATCAGCCATACCATGGCTATGTAAGGATTTGACAAGGGGTGTTGCACGCACTTTTGTGTTGGAAGTCAGAAAACTCGCTGCTTAGTGTAAAAATGTTTATTTGTATCAAGAATTGCTCTTGTTAATGATGAGTACATCTTTTTTCTCCCCTCATTTTACTGTTAAGGTGGTTGGTAGGCTGCCATAGAGCTATAGCCAGCAGCCTACAAACCTTATCTGTGAAAGCTGTTAGCATTGGACTGACAGGGATTTTTTCCCAGACTCCTAAAGACTATTGAGCTATTCCCCTCCTGTTCTGATCACTTTCTAGCAGTTGCTATTAGTTTTTTTTATGCCCAAGAGTAACTTCATAGCCAACAAAGTAATTAAAATAGCAAGCACATACAGTTGTTTTATATATAAAACTGCCTTAAGGTTTATAGTGGCAAAATGACTGATGAAAGAAGACATGAGCCACCAGCTCCAAGCCAAAGCAAGCAAATGCTTCTATTTAAAGTGCACCACTACAGCTCTGTCTCTGCTGATAGCACATAACACTGCATACGTGAAGAGTCTCATAAGAAAATGTCAAGCACCAGCGACTTTCAGACAGGATTAACAGACACTAAGATCTAACAAAATCATTATGATAAACCTTCCTGATCCCTGGAACTAGAGAACATACAATGAAAAAAATGTAATTGCCCCTACTCCAGGGTTTTGGGGAAAAAATATTGAGTCAAACCAGAGAGCTTTAAACAATTGCCTTCCTTTGAGGTGTTTTGGTACAGGGTTGCTGTACTTAAACATAGTCTCTACCAGCAGAGCAGGTGGGGGGATAGCTCATTAGTTTCCCCTTATGTAGTTTTAAAGTAAGATCTTCAAAAGCCTAAGAAAAGTTGGCACTTCGATCTCTTTGAATGTGAAAGAGGTAGGAAGGTTTTAGGCTTTTCAAAACTGCTCCCTGAGAAAAATAAAGGATTTAGAAATTTCTCTGGGTCTTTTTGCGTTGGGTTTTTTACTTGAATAAAAGTTTTGGTTATTGCTTTAATATTCCAGCCAAGCTATTCTTTAAATTAGCCTAATTTTTAAAAATATACAATTAACTTGAAAGCTTGAATATGAAATGTCTCATGTGCACCTATGTGCAATATCTCATGACTTTCAATCATAGTTATGACTATCTTTTCCTCAGAGAAATGTACTATCTACCCTGTTATCCCTTTTCTGTTGCCACCCTGTAACAGCTAACCATTGAGGGGAATGAGGTGAGACTTCATGCAGAGATGAGTGTTACAGAATGGAAAAGTCAGTAAAATCAGAAGCCTTGATGATGTTCTCCATTATCCTTATGACAAAAAAGCAATACTAATGTCAAATTTTGTCAGAATGCATTTTATCTGCTGTTCCAAATAGGGCACAGACCCAGTAGACCAGTTTATGTGCAGCTGCTGATGAAGGATTGGTCTTGTTTGGGTTTTTTGTTTCTTTCTTTTCTGCCTCCTGGGTTCGTGAGTCTGCCTATTTACAGACTGACACATATGGAAAGGCCATAAAACAACCCCCACTGCCATGCTTTTCCTTCAGAAGTTTTGCACTGTAATGCTGATGAAAGCCAACAATTTTCTTTGGAAAATCTGGTGACATGAAAGCCTGGGGCAGATCTATATCTGCAATACATGAGACCTTTCCAGGGCAGATGCACTAAAAAAATGTAAAAGAGAAGTTTCTCCTACAGGAGTTCCTACTGGTTTTATGTTTCAACAGACCAATCTGAGCAAGCAGCTAATAACCTGCTTGTCTGCAAGGATAATTTAAAATTACCAGAGGCCTTTGCTTCTGCCAGTTCTTGTTTTGCCCTCACTAAATATTGGTTTGGGTACTGCTACGAATGAGGTAAAAATTGGCCATGGAGCAAAAAAAAAAAAAAAAAAAAAAAAAAGGAGTGTGGGACTTTATTAAAATGGATAGGGAATTTAACCAGGAAGGCTCGGGAAAGACTGAAAGGGATTGGACAAAGGTAAGATTGCAAGACTGGGAAAGGACCTGCAGTAAATGGAAGGATCCTGGGCACATGGCTGAGGACAGGTATGTCCAGGCTTGGGGGAAACCTGAGACTGAAGAGGCTGAGCAAGAAGGACGGAGGGAGATGGACACCTGCTCTCCCTCTTGTCCCCTTGCAATGAAGACTCATGCCTGGAGGAGGTGAAGCATCCTTAAGACTTCAGTCGTGCTCCCTCCACTTGCCTGCCCCACTCAGTGCCCCGGCCATGGCAGCTGTGAGTGGTGGATGCGTTTGTTGTATCAGTTTGGCAGGCTGAACACAGAACATAGTCCAGGAACAGATGCTGCCTCCAGAAGGGGAAGCTTTAATGAGAGCTGTTTGTGGAAACTCCATGTAGTCTTTCTCAGAGCCCTGTGCTGGAAAAGAGCTGCAATTTATCCTTCTCTTCCCAGCACAAATGCATCTGGCTTATCAAGTCCAGACTTGCTTTATTTTAATTATTTTCTTTGTTTCTGTTTAATTATTATTACTAAGAATAATAGGTATGAACAGTGGCTCCCAAGCTCAAGTGTGAAACCAGGTTTAGCAGTTTGAGACTCACTTTCTTACTTGGAAAGGAGAACCAATGACTTCCATTTCCTATGGTTAAACTAAGATCCTCTCAGAGGCATGATCCCCTGACAATGCAAGCAGTGCCATCACTGCTCCTCCATCACAGTTGCTGTGCTCCTGCAAGGGCTTTGAGCCCTTGGCTGAAATTATTCCCATCCTTCCAGTTCTTTCTCAACAGATACTCTGCTGCCTCTTTTCCTCTATGCCTTTCTGATTGTTGTTTTCTGTTTTTCCTCCAGTAGCTGTCTGCACAAAAAAACCCACCCTTACTTCTTCTATTTGAAAACCTTTCTAAGTAAAATTCCTAGTGTGAAAAAATATACAAGTAATTTTATTGTTTTTTTAAGAAAGACTATTTGGGCTAAACCAAATTGTTCTACTATTAGAAGAAGGAATACAAAAATTCAGACTAGTTCTTCCAGACCCATAGCATAAACCATTCTGCTCAGATGCCAGTACTTGAGAATTTCACACAAAGATGAAACAGAAATGAATATGAAATAAAGTGTAAGGAATCAACAAACAGCAAACAAAAAAATCCCGTTTGCAACATGCATGCAGTATGGACTATAACACACAATTAAGCATTAAGAAATAGTAAAAAATAACATTAAAAGTATTTAAAGAGAATACTAATATACATAGCACTTTACCCACAGAATGAGCCATTTATAGCATCAGTGAGTAACTAATTGACTGTATAATGAACTAATTATCTCATTAAAAATTATTTAGTTAAAAAAGATCGAGACTTCTAAACTACAGGCTTGTTTTGTGGACAAATCTCACTAACTTCTCACTCTGCAAGAGCTAAAGGTTTCAGAGTCACACAGCCAAGAAGAGAAGCCGCCATCTCTTGTGAAGGCTCAGGAGTCAGGCAGCTAACTAAGCCAGGGAACACAAGGTAATGTACTAAAACAATCCCAAACAGCAAAACCATCTGTGTTTAGAGTACTAGCTAGAGTCCTTTAGACACAAGGAGAAGGTGCTTCAGTAATACTCCTCATGAGAGTCCACTCAAAACACACACAGAAGTGTCTTTGTCAGACCAGACAGGGTCCTCCTCACCTGATTTGACTACCTAGAAGTGCCTTATTACCATTTCTCTGTGTTATATGGGTTCCCTGTGTGTATGAGGCACATCCTGAAGATGGTCAGTCTCATCCAAAAAGACTTCAGGAGGTGGTTCTTTCTTTCTATTCACTAAAGAGGGAAACTAGACAATTCACATTAAAATGGGTACACTGAAGCAAGATTTTCAGCAAAAGAAAATCCAGTTAGATACTAGGTTAAAAAACCCTTCACAGTAAGGGTGTTCACATATTGGAACAGATGCCCAGAAATGCTATGCAGTCTCCACCCTTGGAGACATCCAAAAATGATTGACCAAAACCCTAAGGGACCTAATATAACTTTGGAGTTTGCATTGATTTGGGCAGAGTGGCTCCAGAGGTCCATTCCAGGCTAAATTATTCTGTGATTGCATGAATCCTTTCTGCATAACAGCTATATTGTTTATCCACCTACAGCTCCACATGCTTTCATGATTTTCCCTCGCTGGGCTATGCTGTGTCTTCCCTGCAGACATCAAACTCTGAGAGCTCAGAGAGGTCTGGACATGGAAGCAGACATGACAAGGTTAAGCTCCCCTCCCCACCACACCCTTTTTTTCAGTCATATGTTTTTACCACATTATATCTGTATTTGGATCAAAATAAGGGAAGTGTATTGAATATTTTCAGCTACAGATATCATCTCTATCTAAAAAATAGTTATTGGGTATGCAGTTCTGGAGGGTTTTTGGCAAGTGAAAACATGTCAGCTGAATGTTTACTGTGAAAAACAGCTGTAGCATTCAGAAAACCATGACCAAATGACACATTTATGAATGCACTAATTTTAAAAAAAAATGTTATTTTCAAACATATTTATTTGCTCACTTTGACAGAGAAATAGAAATAGGAAATCAGTGGATACACTGCTGCCTTTTTTGAACCATATGTGATACTGTTTAAAAAACCTCACTTCTCTCTGTATAGGCAGTCCTACATCATTTCTACAAGCATATAAATAAAATAAATGTTAAAGAATGAGACATTGCTTGGAGAATAAGCTTTTGTACTCCTAATCTTTCATACTAGTCAGGTTTAATTAGCTCCAGTTAAGTTTCTATTTTGCAAAGTTTTAATATGTTTATTCAAGGATTCTGTGTTTAAAGTACCAATAAATGTTGCTCAACAAAGAGCAGACTAAGAAAAGCACAGGTCCAGAGTCAAACTATCTTGAAACTGATGAAAATTGTATGAGAGCAGACGGTAAATTCACGTGATGTGCCAAGACCTCAGAGACGTTCTGTCCCGCAGAGGATTTTGTTGCCTACGGGACTAGTGAAAGGGTTTGCATCAATGTTAGTCCAGGTTGATTCAGTAGAGGTAGCCATTAAAAAGTGTCAGTTCCCAAACCAACTGCTACAAACTATTGCATCAAGCTCAGCTCTTGCTCTGTCTCCCTAGAGCCATGCTCCAGGCTTTAACCAGGAGCAGTCCCTTCATCTTCTTCCCATGTCACCACAACCAGGGATCCAATGTGGCCTTGGTCCATGCCTCAGTATCAATCATTTGCATCCTTTATAGTAACAGACTGAATGAGGCCCCCAGGTACAAATACTCTTAAACTTCAGAAGTGCTAAAGGGATTATTATGGCAACTCCTTCAGCTTGGTCAGTATGTGCAAGTGACACCTCTATACACCATCTCCAAGCACAGCAACTATAACCCAAAGTAAGTTTAAATTAGATAACAGATCTTAAATTGAAAATTGATTAAACGTTAGACTATTGCAGTTCAGACACAGGAGCAGAGAAATATTTCACTGTGCTTATGGCTAACTGTAAAAAATTCTAATAACTAATATTGAGCTTGCAAGATGATTTGATTATGTTTCTGATCTTGGTAGTATTAAACTCCATGTGACATTTTAAGTAGGCGAGGTAGAATTCCTGTAAGCATAAAAATAAATGTTCTGAATATACTTGGATCTGATCAGCTGAAATGCAATATTGTTTCAAATATGAGCTGTTTTTACTAGGCAGTACACTTATGATGCTCAACTGTTGAATCTGGCATTGCAGGTCTAACCAAATCTGTTACAGATAATATACTAGACAAGAAATACCCTGATGAATTGAAATAACTTCACATCACAACTGCCCAAATTACTTCTAGCAGAATGGACTGAGCTTCAGCCTACAGCACCCTCTCTACTACCGTTTTTTCTTGTCCTCCCTTTCCTATCATCTGTACAGAAGACTATCCAGTAAGTAACAGTAAGATGGGCATCCCTCTCACGTGGTGGGTCTGCAGTATATATTGGGCTCTCTGTGTAACAAAATGCTGGAAAAATGTCCGTTAGGTGATGAGCAGCAGCATTTTGCTCTTGACATGCACAGCTTCTGGATATATAAAAGTGCAAAGAAGGCTAGACTGCCTTTGAGGGTCGCTGTAAATATCCATGTGGTGTTCACTCATCAAAATTTTGAGGATTACCACATTATAATACATTACACAATAGTGCTGGAATAATAATTTGTTAAATCCACATTATCCTTGTTCTTCATGTAGTTCTAAAAGTCAACACTAAATCTGAATAGAATATAACCCACCTACTTATGGGCCATTTCAACTCTAGACACAGATTATGACACGCGAGGAACTAATTCAGACCTGTCCTGTAATCTGTAATTGTTAAATACTCCTGAGGGCACAGCTGTGTTACCAGCTGCTTAAAGAATAGAGTGGTCCCCAAGTTCATGTGCAGCTGCGGTTTGTCAGAAAAAGAACAGAAATAACAGCAAATCCTTCAGAGTTGTGCTTGGTATTTCTTCTGAAGATGCCCCTACCCAAAGTTCTAAGGAAGTTTGAATATCCAGAAAATCTGCAGCATATAAAACATGTAGAAAATAAACAAATAAATTAGGAGCAGTGTCTAAAGTTGTAAACCTCCCAAGTCAAAAGGATTTTCCTGTTTGTTAGACAATGCTCATGCTAAGAAAATCAGTAAAGAACAGACATGTATTCTGCAGCATGGCATGTGGTCACACCAGAAGGTCTGGTGTCTAAAGAAACTCTAGGTCCTAAATGTCACTTTGTAAAAACATGACATTTTACTTCCCTTTGGCCAGAGAGAATCTTAGTCAAAGTAATCAGATACCATGGCAATCAAAATGAACAGTATCAGGTTTTGTAACATCAAACCTTTATGCAGAAGGATGTCAGATTCTTTAGACAGATAATTTACTCTTCAAAAATGAAAATTTCAGTCAATTAGAGTATGTGCAAGTTCATCTTGAATGTATTGAATAGCTTTGATTTTAAAACATGAAAAAAATACATCGTGATCACAAAAAATAACTTTTTTTTTAACTTTCAAAATTTAGTTTCTGGTTACTGTTTTTAAAAAAGGCTACACTTAAGAACACATGTTTCCAAAGTAAATAAACTGGTTTATTTTAGGTCAAACACAAGACAAACAAACAAACAAAAAAGCTATTCTTCGAGCAAAACTAAAAACATTTTAACTATTCCCTTTGCTCTAAAATATAGAACAGAAGCAGAAACAAATTGGAAAGCACTGAAAATAAGAAAAACGTGCTTTTTGCAAGAAGCAAATGAGCCTCAGGCAAATCAGCAAGGGCATCATTACCACGATAGAGAGGAAACGTGTAGCATTGAAATTGCTTCCAGACAGCCCCTGCCTGTGAGGTTCCCACAGAGGCCAGGCTGTTATTGAAAACTGTTTTTCTTGGCAGAACCATAAAATACCACCTGTGTTCTCCAAGGATGGGATCAATCCCAGCCGGATCCCAAAACTGTCATTTGTAGTGGCCTGCAACAGCAGTGGCACATCAGATGCCACTTTTTGTCATTGTTTTTAATTAAACAACTTTTTTTTTTTTTTTTTTTTGTGATAAGCAATCTCTTCATCGATTATCAGAACTACAGCTTTAGCTTTGGTTTCTAATTGCCTCTGCCCCACCAGCTTTGCACTTCCCTTATTTTATTTTTTACTGTATTTTGTCACAAATGGTGATTTTTATGCCTTACATGTTACACACAGTATTTTGCAACACACTAACAATCAGTGCACAGATTTCAGGAACTACCGTACCTTTGAAGTCAGGATAAAAATAAGTTCTGCTGGTCGGTGTTGACCATGTGTTATTGTACAACTTTTTTGGCAGTAAGAATAAGCAAACCACAGTTATATATTTCTTTACACTATATGCTGTCTCCCTTTGCTGCCCTTCGGCAGTGGCTCTTTGCTCTTGGGGCTGCCCTACTGACACTGACATCAATTTGCCCAAGAACAAGAGGGTTCAACCAAAAGACTTTATGACCATTGGAAAGAAACTGCATTCATAAGCTGGGCTGCGGGCTGCACCACAGGCACTGCTGGCAAACCCATGCAGAACAATCACGTCTTCCTGGTTCTACGGAGAAGACAGGGGACAAGGTTGGCAGCACCACCAACACCAGCGCTGCTGCGGGTGAAGGACAGTGGTGCACTTTCTCCTCCCACTCCCCACTCTTAAAATTACATGCTCCAAAGATGCAAGTTGGAGAGAAGAGCCTGTAACTGCACCGTTAAAGATCACATTGCCATGTGTACAAACATGGTTGGGGATGCTAGGGTAAAAAATAATAATAATTCAAGCCTGAGGCAAGCACCTGCCTCAGAAAGTTCAGCCCACGCGATGGAAATTTGGAAAGCATCACCAGCTAGAGATCTCTTCACAGTGTGCAGCTGATAGCTCCAGTTTCCAAGGCCAGTCCCAGCACATGCATAACATTGTTTTCTTCTGCCTTCTTAAGTATGTCTTAATTATAAGAACTGAAAACCCCCTGCTTCTTGCATTATAGAAGAGTGTAATTAAACATACTTGAGGGTTCCCTGTACATTTTGCCATTCAATAAACCTCTTCATTACAACTGAAGGTCTGAAATTGAGGAAGCGAGGCCAGCTCTCATACTCCACGTGTGTTTTCCAAACTGTTATCCTTGGTCAAGCCTCAACATTGCACTCCAATAGGCATAGAGGGGGAGATTAGCCCTATGATTAGCACTTTAATTGTCCTGTTATTCTGTGGTGTTCCACTGATTTGCAGTAGCTTCAGTAGTGAAAGAAGGCTGGAAATATCTGACAGTTCTCATACATAACGCTTTCTAATATTTTATAAGTGTATATAAAAATTTTATATCAATAGTCTATATACAAGTATGCGTTGAAAACATTATATGTGCATACATGTAATGTTCTCCATATAATTGTCTTCTTATAGTTTAGTTTCCCATCCAGGGCCTCACTGTATACAAAAATTCAGAGAGCTGAGTTGTAAAGTGTTGGAAGACTGACCACAGGGATCACCATCTTCCCTGCTGAAGGCTGAAAACATCAGAGGAATTTTTTTCTGTCATTCTTCCCCTCTCCCTTTCTCTCCTTTTCCCT
>NW_010100119.1:0-9308 GCF_000699245.1 Pterocles gutturalis | reverse complement strand
TCTTTCCCTCCCGATTAAAAAAAAAAAACCAAAACAAAACAATAACAACAACAACCAAACCCCAAACAAACAAATAAACAAAAAAAGAAAAAGAGGGGAAAAAAATATTGGTAGACTGTATCTCAATTCAATCAAGCGGACTATGGGTCTAATAGAGCATGCACTGAAGCCGTGAACCTCCCATTGCTTTAGGGGAGAAATCTGCAGAACCTGGCCCTGCTAACCCCTTTTGGGGGTTGTGACAGATGTGGGTCCTTTAGCAGTGCTCAATGCACCAAAAGGAAACCACAAACTCACTGCAGGACTCAAAACCAGGTGTTGATTGTGCAATCATTTAGAGGAACCAGTCTCAGCCTTGTCTAATTTTATATCAGTGAAACTGCGTCACAGTGCACCAGAGAGGACAACATGTTCCTTATATTTTGCTAGAACAGGGCTGATTGTAAATTATTTCAGGGCATGTTTTCCCGTGGGTAAATGCACTCTCCAATAATGTGCAATATACTTGAGAATATGCTTCTGCAGCTTGGCAAAATGAGCAGGAACACCAACTCGGTCACCCATTATTGTATGTAAAACAGCTTTGTATTTGCAATTACCAGGAGAAGTGACAGGACACTACCCAACTGGGAAAAGTGGAAGCTGCTGAGATTAATCAAGTGTTCCTGTGGCAAGAGCTGTTCTGGAGTACATGCCAGGTTTGAAAAGAAAAATCTTTTGTGTTTTATTTGTTTGTTTTGTTACCATACAGTGTGTGGTTTTCCTCCCCTCTTTCAGATTTTGACAAGCTGACACTTTGAAGAATGAAAGCTTAAAAGGTCTACTTCCTCTAATACAAGTACATTTAGTATCAGGTTTAATACTATAGTGAACACTAGCAAAACTGATGAAAAATACTTCTGATTTGTGTCTGAATAGAGGAAAAAATCCAACATAATAACTTTTAAACTGTACTTCAGAAAAAAAAAAAAAAAAAAAAAGAAAAAAACAGGAATCCTTTAGGTACTTGAAAAAAGATTGTAAGACTTCCAAAAGAGCAGAACACTGCCTTGATAACACAGACATGGCTTATATTTTAGACCAATACTCCTGTAAAATTATACATAGTAATAACACAAAGTTGAAAATGTTGCATTGTTCATGACTGGCTGAAACTCTGACCTTGAATTCAAATGATATCTTCTCAAGCAGTGTTAATACAGCAAAAAGGGGCTTACTTCAAATCCATAAATTCATTTGGAAACAGCTGTAAAAATAGACTGTTTGAATTCCAGCTAGCTAAATAGTTGAAACTGTGCCAAAAGTTGACTTTTCTCACAAATTGTTTTGATTGAAATAGTGCCTAGCGGTTGCGACAGACCTATGATACAAACATGGTAGATACCATGCACAAGTTTTTTAATTCCCAATATTTAAAATGCTTACTAGTGGTTTTCCTTTAAAATACCAAACATCACAAAAAGAAAAGGTTAACAGGCTAAAACACTGAGAGGATGAATGCCCAGTGAATCAGCCTGATTTTTTACAACCACGTACAAAAGGTCTGGACTGGGTTTAGATCAGCAGAACTTCAGCACCAGATGCCTCTTACGCTCGGTGTGGTCCTGCAGACCCAAATTAGGTGGGAACATTTTTTGAAGTGAGAATAAGGGAAGAGGGAAGGGAGCCATGGTGTAGGCGTTACCACTCGTGTATCCCAACAAGAATGTCAGTATAACCTGAAGTGTTATGCCAAAGCTCTTCAAAACTGGATTGGCCCATTTGAGCACCACAAGAAAAAAAAAATCACTGAGATTGTGGCACATCAGCCCATGCAGTCTTAATGTGTTATATGCCTTTTAGCCACTTCACTCCATGCTATAGCCCAGGGCATCATAAAAGCCTCTTTGCAGTCCTGAGGCCTCCCATTTCCCCTACCTCTTTAAAAAAATGTTCTTCTTTATTTTTCCCTCTTGAAATGTGCATTTGATTAATTCTAAGAACAGGATGATCTGCACTCTCATCAGCAGTTTTCTTGGAGTTAATTTGTGGAATAAGACAGTGGCTTCTAATAGATTTGATCTCAAAAATTTTCTTCAGAAATAGAGGTTCAGCTTTTCCAAGGAAGCGTATAAGGGGGTATAAAGTTCTCTGGCAAGGGATGTTCTTTCACACACCTATTACAGACATTTGAAGCTGGAGTAATCAACCATATTTTATTCCCAAAGTATCATATGCAATTTAGTTTCCTTATTTGTAAATTCTTCCTGCAGTTTAGTGCAGAACAAAGTGCATTAAAACTCTGATGAAAGCCTATATTAAGTGACCATCTCATTATATTTACTAAAGGTCTCAGTTCAAAAGTTCATATGACTGAAGATTTGCTGCATATTTTCCTGCAGGCTGCAGATTGCATTAATTTTAAGAGTAATTATCAGATTACTGGAAGCTCAGCATGTGTACAAGAGGAGACTGGAGTTTATTTGTGAGAATCTTTAGAAGTGACTTATTCATTCTTGAATCAAATACAGATTCTGTACGAAGCATTTTATTGTAGATGTTTATAATTTGTAGTGTAGCAGTGCTTAGAAATCTCAGTCACTGGAAGACAGCCCCTGCCCTAAGGATCTACATGTTTCATTTAAAAAGCAAAGTAATAAAATTATTCCCATGCACTTTCTAACAACTTTAAGAAATAAAGCAATTCATTAACCAGTGAAAGATTAACCACACTTCTTACTATACTTTTACTGGAAAGCACAATGTCTTCTGAATGTCAGAAATCATTCATGGCATTTTATAACCTAAATAAGGTCTTGTCTTTTTCCCATTAAATTCAATGGTAGTTTAGTTTTTTCCAGACAACAGCAAAAGCAGGAGTTTTGTGAGTTTTAATTAGCTTAAATTGTCTACTTGCCATCTAAAACAGACACTAAACCATCTAGATACCTACAGTGCTATTTAATAACATTTGTGTTTAACAGAGCATTAAAAGGCTAGACATTTTCTACTGCTAGTTGTTGTGTTTCTTGTAACTGTACCTTCAGTAAAATATTAGACTGTACTTTGTGAAATATTGTATTTTGCTGATGACTGCCAGTTGTTTTCTGATTACCCACAGAATAATTCGGAGGATGCATTTTCAAGTTTATGTGAAATATTTGTGTGGGGGTAGAGGCCTTGTCTACTTACATCTATTTCTTGTCATACACAAATTTGAAGAAATTCTACAGGTGCTCTATTTAGAGCCCATAGTATCAGAAATGCACTTCTTTAAGTTCATGCCTACTGAGATTTCATCCAATGTGTGGAAAATAATAGAATGTCCTGAATTATCAAAAAAAACTCTATCAAAGTGTGGATCTTGGGATCAGCTCAACCATGTACCACTGTATAAATGAAGTTTCCTCATTCTACTGTCTCAGTTCAGGCAGAGAACAGTTAAGTAACAATAAAAATTGTTAAAAAAAAAAAATTCCATATATTGTCCCTTATCAGGTATCACAAAAGGAAGGATTGATTGAATATAGGATTTGTTCTATTTAAAAACTTCTTTATCTTTACAGATTTAGTACAAAGAAGAAGCCTACACAATGAATGGTAGTTATCACAAAACACTTCGTAAAAATATGCAAAACAATGAAAGCAATCTATGATAGATACAGAAAGTCTATCATAGGCTAGTTTGAAAAAAAAATCTGATGTAGGGTGTGTTTGAATGCACAGAAAAGGCTTAAGTTTAAAAATGGAAAAAAAAAAGATGAGAATATGTTGAGAGGTAAAATGGAGATGACAACTGCAGTAACAGAGAAGTGGGACTGTGCATTCTTTGTAGGCAACAGCAGAAAAGAAGACTTAAGGGAGAGATTAAAAAATGAGCGTCACATTGTCTTGAAGATAATATTCAAATCAGTATGAAAGAGGCTTCCTTCCAGCAAAACACTTAACCACATGCTTGGATTGAAGGACATGGATAGTGTCACCGAAACCAATGAGCTGATATCTCCAGCAGGCAGTTTTCCAAGGTTCAGCTGTACACAGACACCACTACAGCAGCAGCAGAACAGACCCCTATCTGAAAGGATCATTGTATTTACATTTATCTTGGTGACATTTACTCCAGTTTAAAGCATAAAGGGAGAAGTGAGTCTCTAAGTCTGCACTAGCAGGGCTCAGCAGCGATCCAGTACACAGCACTGGCCACACAGCTCAGGGGTTTGGCATGAGACAGGGACTACTCCCAACAGGCAGAAAGCGCAAGGTAAAAGAAAGTTTGCCATATAGACATGGGTTATGCTTTGACACTTTTCAGCATGGTCAGAGAGCATGCCTTGTCCTCTCTTATTTACTAATGTAAATTTGACCAAAGCAAAACAGTGCAGAGATATCCAAATTAATTTGCCATCTCAGCTGCTGGCCTGCTTCTGCACTACCTTCTGTAGCTTAGTGAGGGGGGAAATTCTGGCATTGCACTAAAAAGTTTGGTATAGATATACATCATGCACTGAGTTTATACTATGAATTTTCACCATTTTGAGAAAGCAATTATTCTTTTCCCGCATAGAGCACAGCCCCAGTGTATTTGAACCACCTCTTTGGCCTTCTAGAATATTGAGAGGCCCATGATTCTGCAAATTTTAGCCCCTGTTTGTTTTTCCTTTCCTGCTAATCCAGTATTTACAGTGCTTCTGTAAATAATTTCTCCCACTTAGAATCATAGAATCATAGAATGGTTTGGGTTGGAAAGGACCTTAAAGATCATCAAGTTCCAACGCCCCTGCCATGGGCAGGGACACCCTCCACTAGACCAGGTTGCTCAAAGCCTCATCCAGCCTGGTCTTGAACACCTCCAGGGATGCCCAGCCTGGGCAACCTGTGCCCGTGCCTCACCACCCTCACAGTGAAAAATTACTTCCTTCCTTAGAAACTAGTTGCAGCAATTCTAAAATAGAAAGCTCAGGGGCAGCATTAGTGATACTGTCTCTTACAGGGTTTATAAAGCCTGTTTCACTGTTTCATTGTCTTCTCCAGACCTGCTGAAACAATGACTGTGATTCAGATGCAAGCAGTTTTTTTGATGTTTCAATGCAGTTCTTGCACACAAAGAGGACAATAGGAGCATTTGCTGTGACAGCAACAGCTATGCAAAAGAAAGGCTATTATCCTTGTTTTACCTAAGTGTTAGATGATATGCCATGATTCTTTTGCAGGGAGTTTTGCCAAGTTACTAAAACGATAGAGAACTAAATTTGAATTTGTTGTTAAAGTGAGTAACCCTAATGGACTCCAGACCTACTCAGGGACTGTGTTTTATCTGTTTTGCCCTGAACCAATTATTTTGCAAAAGGTGTGTTTCACAATAATAGTGTAATATAAAGCAAGCATATGTGACCATCTTCCAAGCAGATCAAAAGGCATATGGTCGTATCCATAGGATGACAAGCCCACAGTAGTATGCCTTGCCTGTTCAGATCAGCTGCTCTGGATTTGGTAGCATCTTGACAGAATCACAGGGGTTTTCAGGGAAGACCTCATCATGCATGCAGGTAAACCTTGTATCACTAGCGAGTCATGTTGCCTCTTCATATGAGTTACACGGTTGGCTCTGTTGCTTTTGCGGACTGATATTTCTTAGGAAGCTCTGTAAGTACATGACCAGTAAGAATTCTTTTCAGGGGCTGCTGAGGTTTTAACTGGCTTATGCTTCTTAAAATCACCTTTGCAGCAGTATGGGATTGTTTTGTTATTAAACTAAATTCAAAGAAAACAATTGTGATTTGATTTAACACTGATATATTTTGAGAATCTCTCTTTCCTTGCATTTCTATTTAATGAGTGGATTATTTTAGTTAGAAGGAAGAGATTTACTTGGACTGGCAGAAAGAAATATATACTGTAAGTAAACACAGGCATTTTGGACTATACCGATAAAAAAGCTCACATAGCAATTCTTAATGTATTTTAACAGACTATCTAGTACAAAGGCAAAAACAAAGCCAGTAAAACAAACAACAAAAAAACAATTCAAACATTCCCCAAAATTATTTTTTCCTCTAAATTCAAAAAAGGTTCTGGCTTTCATAAGTTCTTTAAAAAATCAAAATACATTGTCTTTTTTTTTTTTTTTTATTTTACAAACTCTAGTTTAAAGTGGACGAGGAAAGTTTAAGGGAGGAAGAAGAAATGCATTTCAGATTTCACAAAATGATGATGCTTTTCATTACTTCTTTTTTCTCACACTTTTCCAAACACAAACACAGGTTTTCAGCCATGTCATTGTGTTCCTCAGAGTCCAATAGCCTGGTGCTGAGCTTCCCCTTCCAGTGCTCTGAGCACACCTATGTGGCATCAAGCCTGAGGGGCCATATCCCACCTCATCAAATCTTCTGTCAATCTGAGTTCAGCATGACTCCTAACAAGTTAGATGGACTTTCACTTAAAGAGGCCACAAACATCCTAATGAGTGTTAAATGTTGGTCTATAAATCTCAAGGGGAGAAGTTGTTCTTATCACATGTGACCTTGGTGATTGTCATGTTTGTGATAACCAACAAGAGTGATACCTTTCTGATCTTTGCTTATAGAGCAGTTGCTGTGTTTTGTTCTACAGACCCTTCCCCTGGTGAAAAATCCTCTCACCCTGCCCTGGCTTGTCTATGTAGCCTCAGCACTGCCTGATTGACAAATTAAACTACTTCTGCCACATGATTCTCTTAAGAACTTGCCCAAGGAAAGGAAAGAACACAACACAATATGATGATCAGCAAGTTAGTCACAATACTAGGTGCCATAATTTTTTCCATTCCCATTGCCATCAATGGCAGATTAGCAGTCGCCTTATTGAGCTCCGAGTTTTTTGAAATCTAATTGTGCCAATTCAGAAAGCCTAAGATAAAGAGTACATTAGCGTAGGAAAACACTGACATTTTGCTTCTGTCTTTTATACCATTCAAGCTGGATAATAGTACACTTCTGTCCAGTATCTCTGCTACCTACAGCTGAAGTCTTTCTCCTGCTGCTACCAAGCAAGTCCATGAATATGCAAGTCCTCTTTCAAAATTACATCATTTTTTTGTCAGTTTATAATGTAAAACTTTACAATAGATTTTAATTCCTCATTTCTGGTGAGCTCTGAACTCTTGCAAAGGCCTGAATAGCATTTAAGTCCTTATTTGCTTGCTTTGCCCAGCATCTTTTCACGTCACTGCCACCAGGTGCAAGATCAGTTGAGATACTTGATGCTGTCATTTTTCCAGTTATTCCTACTTGACATAGTCTTCATGATTATTTTTTCAAAGAAGTATGGAGTGATTTGGGACACCATTTGATAATGTGGTAGGTGATTGACTGATTGAAAAGCCAGAGGGACTCAGCTGACTCTCCTGCTTTAAGCTAAATTTCCAGGCAGCCCCAAGAAACTAGTGGCTGAGAAGCTGCCTCACTGGTCACTTTCCTCTAGTGTCAATAAAATAAAATACCTTTTCTGAGGATACCTCCATTGCAGTTTATGCTACCATAGCACATTCACAATGTTCCTGGAGTGCAGGCAGTAAGTAACCTGAGCTCAGCTGATGCACAGCTCCCGTATGGGTGCCTATGGCTGTGTTGATGCTAGTAACAAATTTTCCTTGAACTCCTCTTCTCTGGCAGAACATCTGGCAGAAGCTACCACACAGTAAGAGTTGGTGCACGCAGCCTAATTGTTGCAGAACAGATTTTCACCTTAAAGGAATATTCCAGTCACAGTGAAAGACCTAACTGTTTACAGTGTATTACCCCCTCAATAAACAAAAAAAAAGACCTATGTGGCAAGATTGAGACAATACTACCTTCCTTCTAGGTAGTCCGTTAAAAAACTTTGGTCTCCCAGCAGATGAAGCAGCTCCAACAGTTCTTACCCTAAATTTATCTTTGAGAAAGAGAAAGATTGATGAGACAAGATTGTTAACAACTTTTGGTTTTTGCTGCTGGCTGTTGTATCTCCTGTACGTGACCAGAGACTAAACAGCTGACAACACAGTTCTGACTTCAGAGGGACATCAGTTATTTCTTTCCTCTAAGTTTATTGTATGTCTAAGTCATTTTGAGAATGATTATCCTGTTTAAATATCTTCCTATCTGTTATAAACTCACATAAATACTTAGTTTAAACAAACATCTTCAAAGTGTCTCCTTACAATCAGTAACAGACCCTTCCCAGACAAATACAGCTGGATTTTTTTTAAATCCAGTATGATGAACTGTGAAAATACAAACCAAAAACTGTTAACTGCACATTCTTACAAACCTACATTTTTGAGGCAGTATTTTCAGCCTCTGAAATATGAGCTGTTTATACTGCAACAACTCTGGTAAAATGTGCAGTCCTTGGTGGATGGCCAAATGCTGACTGATGATGATTACAAGAAGATATTTTAATTTTCAGCCTGCTCGAACAGAAGACCTCCGAAGAGGGAGGGGGTGAAGGATGAAATGTAAAGCTAAGCTAGTTCTCATCTGTTGTATTCGTGAAGAGTTCAGTCAGCATGATTTGTCCTGCCCATAAGCAGGTGCCTAAATTTGATCAGATGTATTTCATCTTCAGAACCCATTGACTACACGTGGTCAGCAATATATAAACCTGAAAGAAGAATCTTCTCTTAAAATCATTGACATTTTTGCAATTTATTTAAGGAGAAGTAGGATCAATGATTTTCAAGATGTAGAAAAAATAATTACTGCTATGAGAACTTATTTAATTGCTTCTTATCATGTTTAAAGAGCTATTAACTTAAATCTAAATACAGTGCAATACTATTCTTGATTCATTGCATTAATAGTAAAAATCATTAATTTTAAACATTAGGTGGGATACACTGAATATGAACACCTCTTTTCATAGAATCATAGAATCATTAAGGTTGGAAAAGACCTCAAGGATCATCAAGTCCAACCATCAACCCACACCACCTAACTCACTAAACCATGTCCCTAAGCACCACATCTACACGTTTCTAGAACACCTCCAGTGATGATGACTCCACCACTTCCCTGGGCAGCCTGTTCCAATGCCTGATCACTCTTTCAGTGAAGAAATTTTTTCTAATATCCAGCCTAAACCTCCCCTGCTGCAACTTGAGGCTGTTTCCTCTTGTCCTACCACCTGTTATTTTAGAGAAGAGGCCAGCACCCACCTCACTACAACCTCCTTTTAGGTAGTTGTAGAGAGTGATAAGGTCTCCTCTCAGCCTCCTCTTCTCTAGACTAAACAACCCCAGCTCCCTCAGCCGCTCCTCGTCTGACCTGTGCTCCAGACCCTTTGCCAGCTTTCTTGCCCTTCTCTGGACCTGC
>NW_010100118.1:768-997 GCF_000699245.1 Pterocles gutturalis | reverse complement strand
GCTCCGCTCTCCCCTTTTCATTCCTTACAACCCGTTGGGGGTGAAGAGCAGAGATTTGGGGTGAGGAGCAGAGACCTGCTGACCGGTCCCACAAACCCTGGGGGAATTTATGCTCCAAGCTGTTGCCCCGGGTCCATCCCAGCCCTTTTCCATCCCCCCCCGGTGCTCACCCCTCCTGGGACACGGGGTCAGTTGGGGCGGCATCGGGGGTCAGAGCGCAGCCGCAGCC
>NW_010100118.1:0-243 GCF_000699245.1 Pterocles gutturalis | reverse complement strand
CTCAAGGAAGAGAAACTCCACGCCAAGAAAATGAAGGTATTGCCGGGGTGTCGGCGGCGATGTCCAGGAGATGCCGCAGCCAGCAAACATCTCCCGGAGCTTTGGTGGAGGTTGAGCAGAAGGAGGGTGGGAGGGGAGATCCCGGCGGCCGTGTCGCGTCGGCCGGGGATGGATTTATCGCTGCTAAACTCCTTTTTTTTTTAGTTAACCTCATGTTTGGTTCCAGCCTGGGCCGGCTTTGGG